>NC_088419.1:70042717-70250217 GCF_034236695.1 Oncorhynchus nerka
AAGGAAAGTTAGCCACAGCCTATCGTCCAGGAAGACAGTTAGTTATGTGTTAAATGATAGGAAACAGATCAGGTCTGTTAGTGACACGAGGCCTCGAAGCAGGGAGGCAGGGAGGCCTTGTGTTATCCAGCAGCAGCATGTCATCCATACAGGCAGCTGGAGGCCAAGAGTCAGCCACGCTCCAAACATCCACAGCTATCTCCACTGTACTGATGAGGCAGACTGTGACAAACATGCCAAGTCTTTGTACAGTGCTTTTCCTTCTACCCAAGAGCATGGGTTTGCTGTTTGATCTGATTTATAATTCTCAGTAATATCAAAGGCTTGTGTTGAGGAGCTGAAACAGTTCCGTGGATACAGTGCACTGAGCTGACAGCAGAAGGAAATTGAAAGTCTTGATTGTTTGAGCAAAGCAATATGTCTGCGTGGTTCAGGATCCATTTCTCACATTATGACAACGGGGAAGAAAAAACTAAATAACTTGGTTGGTTAAAATCCATCTTCTGGGAATTAGCTCTGAATTAAAAATCAAGGGGATTTGTTTTTTTTTTTGCTCTCATGCCAAACTGTTTCTGTTGAGTCCCCATTTCTCTACGATTATCACAATGACTCGTAGTCTCCCTCAGATTCTCAGTGCCACATGCTCCCAGTTTGAAGTATCCCACACTGCATACAACACCATTTAGCTGTAACAGAATCATTTGGACTATACATTCACTAGAGGGTACAGTTAATATAGAGGGAAAGAGAGGAGAGCAGAGTAGGCATCCAGGAGCCGATGTTCAACCTAACAGGCAGCCAGAACTGCAGAGTAAACTTAACCCACTCCCAGTGAGCACCACAATAAAACCTCATATTAATCAAACCCTAATGACCTGCTATTATGTATAATTACTGAGTAAACTCAGTTAGAAACAGACTATCTGCAATGTTCCTTGTTTAAACCCCACTCCATGTAACTTCGTTTAGCCAGGCACTGTGGAATGTGCTGAACATAACTCACTTTTCTTACTGTTGTCACTGTTCCTTCTTATACTGTTCTCACTGTTCCTTCTCACTGTTCCTTCTCACTGATCTTACTGTTCCTTCTTTCTGTTCTCACTGTTCCTTCTCGCTGTTCCCTCTCACTGTTCCTTCTCACTGTTCCTTCTCACTGTTCCTTCTCACTGTTCTTACTGTTCCTTCTTACTGTTCCTTCTCACTGTTCCTTCTCACTCTTCCTTCTCACTCTTCCTTCTCGCTCTTCCTTCTCACTGTTCTTACTGTTCCTTCTTACTGTTCTCACTGTTCCTTCTCACTGTTCCCTCTCACTGTTCCCTCTCACTGTTCCTTCTCACTGTTCTTTCTCACTGTTCCCTCTCACTGTTCCTTCTCACTGTTCCTTCTCACTGTTCCCTCTCACTGTTCCTTCTTACTGTTCTCACTGTTCCTTCTCACTGTTCCTTCTTACTGTTCTCACTGTTCCTTCTCACTGTTCCTTCTCACTGTTCCCTCTCACTGTTCCTTCTCACTGTCCCTTCTCACTGTTCCTTCTCACTGTTCCTTCTTACTGTTCTCACTGTTCCTTCTCACTGTTCCTTCTCACTGTTCCCTCTCACTGTTCCTTCTCACTGTCCCTTCTCACTGTTCCTTCTCACTGTTCCTTCTCACTGTTCCCTCTCACTGTTCCTTCTCACTGTTCCTTCTTACTGTTCCTTCTCACTGTTCCTTCTCACTGTTCCTTCTCACTGTTCCTTCTTACTGTTCCTTCTCACTATTCTTACTGTTCCTTCTTACTGTTCTCACTGTTCCTTCTCACTGTTCCCTCTCACTGTTCCTTCTCACTGTTCCTTCTCACTGTTCCCTCTCACTGTTCCTTCTCACTGTTCCTTATCACTGTTCCCTCTCACTGTTCCTTCTCACTGTTCTTACTGTTCCTTCAAGCTGTTCCTTCTCACTCTTCCTTCTCGCTGTTCTTACTGTTCCTTCTTACTGTTCTCACTGTTCCTTCTCACTGTTCCCTCTCACTGTTCCTTCTCACTGTTCCTTCTCACTGTTCCTTCTCACTGTTCCTTCTCACTGTTCCCTCTCACTGTTCCTTCTCACTGTTCCTTCTCACTGTTCCCTCTCACTGTTCCTTCTCACTGTTCCTTCTCACTGTTCCCTCTCACTGTTCCCTCTCACTGTTCCCTCTCACTGTTCCTTCTCACTGTTCTTTCTCACTGTTCCCTCTCACTGTTCCTTCTCACTGTTCCTTCTCACTGTTCCCTCTCACTGTTCCTTCTTACTGTTCTCACTGTTCCTTCTCACTGTTCCTTCTTACTGTTCTCACTGTTCCTTCTCACTGTCCCTTCTCACTGTTCCTTCTCACTGTTCCTTCTTACTGTTCTCACTGTTCCTTCTCACTGTTCCTTCTCACTGTTCCTCTCACTGTTCCTTCTCACTGTCCCTTCTCACTGTTCCTTCTCACTGTTCCTTCTCACTGTTCCTTCTTACTGTTCCTTCTCACTCTTCCTTCTCACTGTTCTTACTGTTCCTTCTTACTGTTCTCACTGTTCCTTCTCACTGTTCCCTCTCACTGTTCCTTCTCACTGTTCCTTCTCACTGTTCCTTCTCACTGTTCCCTCTCACTGTTCCTTCTCACTGTTCCTTATCACTGTTCCCTCTCACTCTTCCTTCTCGCTGTTCTTACTGTTCCTTCTTACTGTTCTCACTGTTCCTTCTCACTGTTCCCTCTCACTGTTCCTTCTCACTGTTCCTTCTCACTGTTCCTTCTCACTGTTCCTTCTCACTGTTCCCTCTCACTGTTCCTTCTCACTGTTCCTTCTCACTGTTCCCTCTCACTGTTCCTTCTCACTGTTCCCTCTCACTGTTCCTTCTCACTGTTCCTTCTCACTGTTCCCTCTCACTGTTCCTTCTCGCTGTTCTTACTGTTCCTTCAAGCTGTTCCTTCTTACTGTTCATTCTCACTGTTCCTTCTTACTGTTCTCACTGTTCCTTCTTACTGTTCATACTGTTCCTTCTCACTGTTCCTTCTCACTGTTTGTTCCTTCTTACTGTTCTTACGGTTCCTCCTCGCTATTCTCACTATTCCTTCTTACTGTTCCTTCTCACTGTTTGTTCCTTCTCACTGTTCCTTCTTACTGTTCCTTCTTACTGTTCCTTCTCACTGTTTGTTCCTTCCTACTATTCTTACTGTTCCTTCTTACTGTTCCTTCTCACTGTTTGTTCCTTCTCACTGTTCCTCCTCGCTATTCTCACTGTTCCTTCTTACTGTTCCTTCTTACTGTTCCTTCTCACTGTTTGTTCCTTCTCACTGTTCCTCCTCGCTATTCTCACTGTTCCTTCTTACTGTTCCTTCTCACTGTTTGTTCCTTCTCACTGTTCCTCCTCGCTATTCTCACTGTTCCTTCTCACTGTTCCTCCTCGCTATTCTCACTGTTCCTTCTTACTGTTCCTTCTTACTGTTCATTCTCACTGTTTGTTCCTTCTCACTGTTCCTTCTTACTGTTCCTTCTCACTGTTTGTTCCTTCCTACTATTCTTACTGGTCCTTCTTACTGTTCCTTCTCACTGTTTGTTCCTTCCTACTATTCTTACTGGTCCTTCTCACTGTTCCTTCTTACTGTTCCTTCTCACTGTTTGTTCCTTCTTCCTGTTCTCACTGTTCCTCCTCGCTATTCTCACTGTTCCTTCTTACTGTTCCTTCTTACTGTTCCTTCTCACTGTTTGTTCCTTCTCACTGTTCCTCCTCGCTATTCTCACTGTTCCTTCTCACTGTTCCTCCTCGCTATTCTCACTGTTCCTTCTTACTGTTCCTTCTCACTGTTTGTTCCTTCTCACTGTTCCTTTTTACTGTTCCTTCTCACTGTTCCTTCTCACTGTTTGTTCCTTCTTACTGTTTGTTCCTTCTCACTGTTTGTTCCTTCCTACTATTCTTACTGGTCCTCCTCACTGTTCCTTCTCATTGTTTGTTCCTTCTCACTGTTCCTTCTCACTGTTTGTTCCTTCTTACTGTTCTCACTTTTCCTTCTTACTGTTCCTTCTTACTGTTCTCACTGTTCCTTCTTACTGTTCCTTCTCATTGTTTGTTCCTTCTCACTGTTCCTTCTTACTGTTCCTTCTTACTGTTCCTTCTTACTGTTTGTTCCTTCTTACTGTTCCTTCTCACTGTTCTCACTGTTCCTTCTTACTGTTCCTTCTCACTGTTCCTTCTCACTGTTTGTTCCTTCTTACTGTTCTCACTGTTCCTTCTTACTGTTCCTTCTCACTGTTCCTTCTCACTGTTTTTTCCTTCTTACTGGTCCTTCTCACTGTTTGTTCCTTCTTATTGTTCTCACTGTTCCTCCTCGCTATTCTCACTGTTCCTTCTTACTGTTCCTTCTCACTGTTTGTTCCTTCTCACGTTTCCTTCTTACTGTTCTCACTGTTCCTCCTCGCTATTCTCACTTTTCCTTCTGACTTTTCCTTCTTACTGTTCTCACTGTTCCTCCTCGCTATTCTCACTGTTCCTTCTCACTGTTTGTTCCTTCTTACTGTTCTTACGGTTCCTCCTCGCTATTCTCACTGTTCCTTCTCACTGTTTGTTCCTTCTTACTGTTCTCACTGTTCCTTCTTACTGTTCCTTCTTACTGTTCTTACGGTTCCTCCTCGCTATTCTCACTATTCCTTCCTACTATTCCTTCTTACTGTTCCTTCTCACTGTTTGTTCCTTCTTACTGTTCCTTCTCACTGTTTGTTCCTTCTTACTGTTCCTTCTCACTGTTTGTTCCTTCCTACTATTCTTACTGTTCCTTCTTACTGTTCCTTCTCTCTTTTCTCACTGTTCTGTCTTACTGTTCCTTCTTACTGTTCCTTCTCACTGTTTGTTCCTTCTTACTGTTCTCACTGTTCCTTCTCACTGTTCCTTCTCACTGTTCCTTCTTACTGGTCCTTCTTACTGTTCCTTCTCACTGTTTGTTCCTTCTTACTGTTTTCACTGTTCCTTCTTACTGTTCCTTCTTACTGTTCCTTCTCACGGTTTGTTCCTTCTTACTGTTCTCACTGTTTTTTATTACTGTTCCTCCTCGCTATTCTCACTTTTCCTTCGGACTTTTCCTTCTTACTGTTCTTACGGTTCCTCCTCGCTATTCTCACTATTCCTTCTTACTGTTCCTTCTCACTGTTTGTTCCTTCTGACTGTTCCTTCTTACTGATCCTTCTCACTGTTTGTTCCTTCCTACTATTCTTACTGTTCCTTCTTACTGTTCCTTCTCACTTTTCTCACTGTTCCTTCTTACTGTTCCTTCTTACTGTTCCTTCTTACTGTTTGTTCTTTCTTACTGTTCTCACTGTTCCTTCTTACTGTTCCTTCTTACTGTTCTCACTGTTCCTTCTCACTGTTCATTCTCACTCTTTGTTCCTTCTCACGGTTCCTTCTTACTGTTCCTTCTTACTGCTCTCACTGTTCCTTCTTACTGTTCCTTCTTACTGTTCTCACTGTTCCTTCTCACTGTTTGTTCTCTTTCTTACTGTTCTCACTGTTCCTTCTTACTGTTCCTTCTTACTGTTCTCACTGTTCCTTCTCACTGTTCATTCTCACTGTTTGTTCCTTCTCACTGTTCCTTCTTACTGTTCCTTCTTACTGCTCTCACTGTTCCTTCTTACTGTTCCTTCTTACTGTTCTCACTGTTCCTTCTTACTGTTCCTTCTCATTGTTTGTTCCTTCTCACTGTTCTTTCTCACTGTTTGTTTCTTCTTACTGTTCTCACTTTTCCTTCTTACTGTTCCTTCTTACTGTTCTCACTGTTCCTTCTTACTGTTCCTTCTTACTGTTCCTTCTTACTGTTTGTTCCTTCTTACTGTTCCTTCTCACTGTTCTCACTGTTCCTTTTTACTGTTCCTTCTCACTGTTCCTTCTCACTGTTTGTTCCTTCTTACTGTTCTCACGGTTCCTTCTTACTGTTCCTTCTCACTGTTCCTTCTCGCTGTTTTTTCCTTCTTACTGGTCCTTCTTACTGGTCCTTCTCACTGTTTGTTCCTTTTTATTGTTCTCACTGTTCCTCCTCGCTATTCTCACTGTTCCTTCTTACTGTTCCTTCTCACTGTTTGTTCCTTCTCACGTTTCCTTCTTACTGTTCTCACTGTTCCTCCTCGCTATTCTCACTTTTCCTTCTGACTTTTCCTTCTTACTGTTCTCACTGTTCCTCCTCGCTATTCTCACTGTTCCTTCTCACTGTTTGTTCCTTCTTACTGTTCTTATGGTTCCTCCTCGCTATTCTCACTGTTCCTTCTCACTGTTTGTTCCTTCTTACTGTTCTTACGGTTCCTCCTCGCTATTCTCACTATTCCTTCCTACTATTCCTTCTTACTGTTCCTTCTCACTGTTTGTTCCTTCTTACTGTTCCTTCTCACTGTTTGTTCCTTCTTACTGTTCCTTCTCACTGTTTGTTCCTTCCTACTATTCTTACTGTTCCTTCTTACTGTTCCTTCTTTCTTTTCTCACTGTTCCTTCTTACTGTTCCTTCTCACTGTTTGTTCCTTCTTACTGTTCTCACTGTTCCTTCTCACTGTTCCTTCTCACTGTTCCTTCTTACTGGTCCTTCTTACTGTTCCTTCTCACTGTTTGTTCCTTCTTACTGTTTTCACTGTTCCTTCTTACTGTTCCTTCTTACTGTTCCTTCTCACGGTTTGTTCCTTCTTACTGTTCTCACTGTTTTTTATTACTGTTCCTCCTCGCTATTCTCACTTTTCCTTCTGACTTTTCCTTCTTACTGTTCTCACTGTTCCACCTCGCTATTCTCACTGTTCCTTCTCACTGTTTGTTCCTTCTTACTGTTCTTACGGTTCCTCCTCGCTATTCTCACTATTCCTTCTTACTGTTCCTTCTCACTGTTTGTTCCTTCTCACTGTTCCTTCTTACTGTTCCTTCTTACTGTTCCTTCTCACTGTTTGTTCCTTCCTACTATTCTTACTGTTCCTTCTTACTGTTCCTTCTCACTTTTCTCACTGTTCCTTCTTACTGTTCCTTCTTACTGTTCCTTCTTACTGTTTGTTCCTTCTTACTGTTCCTTCTTACTGTTTGTTCTTTCTTACTGTTCTCACTGTTCCTTCTTACTGTTCCTTCTTACTGTTCTCACTGTTCCTTCTCACTGTTTGTTCTTTCTTACTGTTCTCACTGTTCCTTCTTACTGTTCTCACTGTTCCTTCTCACTGTTCCTTCTCACTGTTCATTCTCACTGTTTGTTCCTTCTCACTGTTCCTTCTTACTGTTCCTTCTTACTGCTCTCACTGTTCCTTCTTACTGTTCCTTCTTACTGTTCCTTCTCATTGTTTGTTCCTTCTCACTGTTCCTTCTCACTGTTTGTTCCTTCTTACTGTTCTCACTTTTCCTTCTTACTGTTCCTTCTTACTGTTCTCACTGTTCCTTCTTACTGTTCCTTCTCATTGTTTGTTCCTTCTCACTGTTCCTTCTTACGGTTCCTTCTTACTGTTCCTTCTTACTGTTTGTTCCTTCTTACTGTTCCTTCTCACTGTTCTCACTGTTCCTTCTTACTGTTCCTTCTCACTGTTCCTTCTCACTGTTTGTTCCTTCTTACTGTTCTCACTGTTCCTTCTTACTGTTCCTTCTCGCTGTTTTTTCCTTCTTACTGGTCCTTCTTACTGGTCCTTCTCACTGTTTGTTCCTTCTTATTGTTCTCACTGTTCCTCCTCGCTATTCTCACTGTTCCTTCTTACTGTTCATTCTCACTGTTTGTTCCTTCTCACGTTTCCTTCTTACTGTTCTCACTGTTCCTCCTCGCTATTCTCACTTTTCCTTCTCACTGTTTGTTCCTTCTTACTGTTCTTACGGTTCCTCCTCGCTATTCTCACTATTCCTTCCTACTATTCCTTCTTACTGTTCCTTCTCACTGTTTGTTCCTTCTTACTGTTCCTTCTCACTGTTTGTTCCTTCTTACTGTTCCTTCTTACTGTTCTCACTGTTCCTTCTTACTGTTCCTTCTCATTGTTTGTTCCTTCTCACTGTTCCTTCTTACTGTTCCTTCTTACTGTTCCTTCTTACTGTTTGTTCCTTCTTACTGTTCCTTCTCACTGTTCTCACTGTTCCTTCTTACTGTTCCTTCTCACTGTTCCTTCTCACTGTTTGTTCCTTCTTACTGTTCTCACTGTTCCTTCTTACTGTTCCTTCTCACTGTTCCTTCTCACTGTTTTTTCCTTCTTACTGGTCCTTCTCACTGTTTGTTCCTTCTTATTGTTCTCACTGTTCCTCCTCGCTATTCTCACTGTTCCTTCTTACTGTTCCTTCTCACTGTTTGTTCCTTCTCACGTTTCCTTCTTACTGTTCTCACTGTTCCTCCTCGCTATTCTCACTTTTCCTTCTGACTTTTCCTTCTTACTGTTCTCACTGTTCCTCCTCGCTATTCTCACTGTTCCTTCTCACTGTTTGTTCCTTCTTACTGTTCTTACGGTTCCTCCTCGCTATTCTCACTGTTCCTTCTCACTGTTTGTTCCTTCTTACTGTTCTCACTGTTCCTTCTTACTGTTCCTTCTTACTGTTCTTACGGTTCCTCCTCGCTATTCTCACTATTCCTTCCTACTATTCCTTCTTACTGTTCCTTCTCACTGTTTGTTCCTTCTTACTGTTCCTTCTCACTGTTTGTTCCTTCTTACTGTTCCTTCTCACTGTTTGTTCCTTCCTACTATTCTTACTGTTCCTTCTTACTGTTCCTTCTCTCTTTTCTCACTGTTCTGTCTTACTGTTCCTTCTTACTGTTCCTTCTCACTGTTTGTTCCTTCTTACTGTTCTCACTGTTCCTTCTCACTGTTCCTTCTCACTGTTCCTTCTTACTGGTCCTTCTTACTGTTCCTTCTCACTGTTTGTTCCTTCTTACTGTTTTCACTGTTCCTTCTTACTGTTCCTTCTTACTGTTCCTTCTCACGGTTTGTTCCTTCTTACTGTTCTCACTGTTTTTTATTACTGTTCCTCCTCGCTATTCTCACTTTTCCTTCTGACTTTTCCTTCTTACTGTTCTTACGGTTCCTCCTCGCTATTCTCACTATTCCTTCTTACTGTTCCTTCTCACTGTTTGTTCCTTCTGACTGTTCCTTCTTACTGATCCTTCTCACTGTTTGTTCCTTCCTACTATTCTTACTGTTCCTTCTTACTGTTCCTTCTCACTTTTCTCACTGTTCCTTCTTACTGTTCCTTCTTACTGTTCCTTCTTACTGTTTGTTCTTTCTTACTGTTCTCACTGTTCCTTCTTACTGTTCCTTCTTACTGTTCTCACTGTTCCTTCTCACTGTTCATTCTCACTCTTTGTTCCTTCTCACGGTTCCTTCTTACTGTTCCTTCTTACTGCTCTCACTGTTCCTTCTTACTGTTCCTTCTTACTGTTCTCACTGTTCCTTCTCACTGTTTGTTCTTTCTTACTGTTCTCACTGTTCCTTCTTACTGTTCCTTCTTACTGTTCTCACTGTTCCTTCTCACTGTTCATTCTCACTGTTTGTTCCTTCTCACTGTTCCTTCTTACTGTTCCTTCTTACTGCTCTCACTGTTCCTTCTTACTGTTCCTTCTTACTGTTCTCACTGTTCCTTCTTACTGTTCCTTCTCATTGTTTGTTCCTTCTCACTGTTCTTTCTCACTGTTTGTTTCTTCTTACTGTTCTCACTTTTCCTTCTTACTGTTCCTTCTTACTGTTCTCACTGTTCCTTCTTACTGTTCCTTCTTACTGTTCCTTCTTACTGTTTGTTCCTTCTTACTGTTCCTTCTCACTGTTCTCACTGTTCCTTTTACTGTTCCTTCTCACTGTTCCTTCTCACTGTTTGTTCCTTCTTACTGTTCTCACGGTTCCTTCTTACTGTTCCTTCTCACTGTTCCTTCTCGCTGTTTTTTCCTTCTTACTGGTCCTTCTTACTGGTCCTTCTCACTGTTTGTTCCTTTTTATTGTTCTCACTGTTCCTCCTCGCTATTCTCACTGTTCCTTCTTACTGTTCCTTCTCACTGTTTGTTCCTTCTCACGTTTCCTTCTTACTGTTCTCACTGTTCCTCCTCGCTATTCTCACTTTTCCTTCTGACTTTTCCTTCTTACTGTTCTCACTGTTCCTCCTCGCTATTCTCACTGTTCCTTCTCACTGTTTGTTCCTTCTTACTGTTCTTATGGTTCCTCCTCGCTATTCTCACTGTTCCTTCTCACTGTTTGTTCCTTCTTACTGTTCTTACGGTTCCTCCTCGCTATTCTCACTATTCCTTCCTACTATTCCTTCTTACTGTTCCTTCTCACTGTTTGTTCCTTCTTACTGTTCCTTCTCACTGTTTGTTCCTTCTTACTGTTCCTTCTCACTGTTTGTTCCTTCCTACTATTCTTACTGTTCCTTCTTACTGTTCCTTCTTTCTTTTCTCACTGTTCCTTCTTACTGTTCCTTCTCACTGTTTGTTCCTTCTTACTGTTCTCACTGTTCCTTCTCACTGTTCCTTCTCACTGTTCCTTCTTACTGGTCCTTCTTACTGTTCCTTCTCACTGTTTGTTCCTTCTTACTGTTTTCACTGTTCCTTCTTACTGTTCCTTCTTACTGTTCCTTCTCACGGTTTGTTCCTTCTTACTGTTCTCACTGTTTTTTATTACTGTTCCTCCTCGCTATTCTCACTTTTCCTTCTGACTTTTCCTTCTTACTGTTCTCACTGTTCCACCTCGCTATTCTCACTGTTCCTTCTCACTGTTTGTTCCTTCTTACTGTTCTTACGGTTCCTCCTCGCTATTCTCACTATTCCTTCTTACTGTTCCTTCTCACTGTTTGTTCCTTCTCACTGTTCCTTCTTACTGTTCCTTCTTACTGTTCCTTCTCACTGTTTGTTCCTTCCTACTATTCTTACTGTTCCTTCTTACTGTTCTCACTTTTCTCACTGTTCCTTCTTACTGTTCCTTCTTACTGTTCCTTCTTACTGTTTGTTCCTTCTTACTGTTCCTTCTTACTGTTTGTTCTTTCTTACTGTTCTCACTGTTCCTTCTTACTGTTCCTTCTTACTGTTCTCACTGTTCCTTCTCACTGTTTGTTCTTTCTTACTGTTCTCACTGTTCCTTCTTACTGTTCTCACTGTTCCTTCTCACTGTTCCTTCTCACTGTTCATTCTCACTGTTTGTTCCTTCTCACTGTTCCTTCTTACTGTTCCTTCTTACTGCTCTCACTGTTCCTTCTTACTGTTCCTTCTTACTGTTCCTTCTCATTGTTTGTTCCTTCTCACTGTTCCTTCTCACTGTTTGTTCCTTCTTACTGTTCTCACTTTTCCTTCTTACTGTTCCTTCTTACTGTTCTCACTGTTCCTTCTTACTGTTCCTTCTCATTGTTTGTTCCTTCTCACTGTTCCTTCTTACGGTTCCTTCTTACTGTTCCTTCTTACTGTTTGTTCCTTCTTACTGTTCCTTCTCACTGTTCTCACTGTTCCTTCTTACTGTTCCTTCTCACTGTTCCTTCTCACTGTTTGTTCCTTCTTACTGTTCTCACTGTTCCTTCTTACTGTTCCTTCTCGCTGTTTTTTCCTTCTTACTGGTCCTTCTTACTGGTCCTTCTCACTGTTTGTTCCTTCTTATTGTTCTCACTGTTCCTCCTCGCTATTCTCACTGTTCCTTCTTACTGTTCATTCTCACTGTTTGTTCCTTCTCACGTTTCCTTCTTACTGTTCTCACTGTTCCTCCTCGCTATTCTCACTTTTCCTTCTCACTGTTTGTTCCTTCTTACTGTTCTTACGGTTCCTCCTCGCTATTCTCACTATTCCTTCCTACTATTCCTTCTTACTGTTCCTTCTCACTGTTTGTTCCTTCTTACTGTTCCTTCTCACTGTTTGTTCCTTCTTACTGTTCCTTCTTACTGTTCTCACTGTTCCTTCTTACTGTTCCTTCTCATTGTTTGTTCCTTCTCACTGTTCCTTCTTACTGTTCCTTCTTACTGTTCCTTCTTACTGTTTGTTCCTTCTTACTGTTCCTTCTCACTGTTCTCACTGTTCCTTCTTACTGTTCCTTCTCACTGTTCCTTCTCACTGTTTGTTCCTTCTTACTGTTCTCACTGTTCCTTCTTACTGTTCCTTCTCACTGTTCCTTCTCACTGTTTTTTCCTTCTTACTGGTCCTTCTCACTGTTTGTTCCTTCTTATTGTTCTCACTGTTCCTCCTCGCTATTCTCACTGTTCCTTCTTACTGTTCCTTCTCACTGTTTGTTCCTTCTCACGTTTCCTTCTTACTGTTCTCACTGTTCCTCCTCGCTATTCTCACTTTTCCTTCTGACTTTTCCTTCTTACTGTTCTCACTGTTCCTCCTCGCTATTCTCACTGTTCCTTCTCACTGTTTGTTCCTTCTTACTGTTCTTACGGTTCCTCCTCGCTATTCTCACTGTTCCTTCTCACTGTTTGTTCCTTCTTACTGTTCTCACTGTTCCTTCTTACTGTTCCTTCTTACTGTTCTTACGGTTCCTCCTCGCTATTCTCACTATTCCTTCCTACTATTCCTTCTTACTGTTCCTTCTCACTGTTTGTTCCTTCTTACTGTTCCTTCTCACTGTTTGTTCCTTCTTACTGTTCCTTCTCACTGTTTGTTCCTTCCTACTATTCTTACTGTTCCTTCTTACTGTTCCTTCTCTCTTTTCTCACTGTTCTGTCTTACTGTTCCTTCTTACTGTTCCTTCTCACTGTTTGTTCCTTCTTACTGTTCTCACTGTTCCTTCTCACTGTTCCTTCTCACTGTTCCTTCTTACTGGTCCTTCTTACTGTTCCTTCTCACTGTTTGTTCCTTCTTACTGTTTTCACTGTTCCTTCTTACTGTTCCTTCTTACTGTTCCTTCTCACGGTTTGTTCCTTCTTACTGTTCTCACTGTTTTTATTACTGTTCCTCCTCGCTATTCTCACTTTTCCTTCTGACTTTTCCTTCTTACTGTTCTTACGGTTCCTCCTCGCTATTCTCACTATTCCTTCTTACTGTTCCTTCTCACTGTTTGTTCCTTCTGACTGTTCCTTCTTACTGATCCTTCTCACTGTTTGTTCCTTCCTACTATTCTTACTGTTCCTTCTTACTGTTCCTTCTCACTTTTTCACTTTACTTTCTTACTGTTTCTACTGTTCCTTCTTACTGTTCCTTCACTGTTCCTTCTCTTCTTACTGTTCCTTCTTACTGTTCCTTCTGTTACTGTTCTCACTGTTCCTTCTCACTGTTTGTTCTTTCTTACTGTTCTCACTGTTCCTTCTTACTGTTCCTTCTTACTGTTCTCACTGTTCCTTCTCACTGTTCATTCTCACTGTTTGTTCCTTCTCACTGTTCCTTCTTACTGTTCCTTCTTTGCTCTCACTGTTCCTTCTTACTGTTCCTTCTTACTGTTCTCACTGTTCCTTCTTACTGTTCCTTCTCATTGTTTGTTCCTTCTCACTGTTCTTTCTCACTGTTTGTTTCTTCTTACTGTTCTCACTTTTCCTTCTTACTGTTCCTTCTTACTGTTCTCACTGTTCCTTCTTACTGTTCCTTCTTACTGTTCCTTCTTACTGTTTGTTCCTTCTTACTGTTCCTTCTCACTGTTCCTGTTCCTTTTTACTGTTCCTTCTCACTGTTCCTTCTCACTGTTTGTTCCTTCTTACTGTTCTCACGGTTCCTTCTTACTGTTCCTTC
Source organism: Oncorhynchus nerka (assembly GCF_034236695.1). NCBI lineage: Eukaryota > Metazoa > Chordata > Actinopteri > Salmoniformes > Salmonidae > Oncorhynchus > Oncorhynchus nerka. The sequence goes on from NC_088419.1 coordinate 70,056,318, forward strand.
TCACTGTTCCTTCCTGTTCCTTTTTTCCTTCTTACTGGTCCTTCTTACTGGTCCTTCTCACTGTTTGTTCCTTTTTATTGTTCTCACTGTTCCTCCTCGCTATTCTCACTGTTCCTTCTTACTGTTCCTTCTCACTGTTTGTTCCTTCTCACGTTTCCTTCTTACTGTTCTCACTGTTCCTCCTCGCTATTCTCACTTTTCCTTCTGACTTTTCCTTCTTACTGTTCTCACTGTTCCTCCTCGCTATTCTCACTGTTCCTTCTCACTGTTTGTTCCTTCTTACTGTTCTTATGGTTCCTCCTCGCTATTCTCACTGTTCCTTCTCACTGTTTGTTCCTTCTTACTGTTCTTACGGTTCCTCCTCGCTATTCTCACTATTCCTTCCTACTATTCCTTCTTACTGTTCCTTCTCACTGTTTGTTCCTTCTTACTGTTCCTTCTCACTGTTTGTTCCTTCTTACTGTTCCTTCTCACTGTTTGTTCCTTCCTACTATTCTTACTGTTCCTTCTTACTGTTCCTTCTTTCTTTTCTCACTGTTCCTTCTTACTGTTCCTTCTCACTGTTTGTTCCTTCTTACTGTTCTCACTGTTCCTTCTCACTGTTCCTTCTCACTGTTCCTTCTTACTGGTCCTTCTTACTGTTCCTTCTCACTGTTTGTTCCTTCTTACTGTTTTCACTGTTCCTTCTTACTGTTCCTTCTTACTGTTCCTTCTCACGGTTTGTTCCTTCTTACTGTTCTCACTGTTTTTATTACTGTTCCTCCTCGCTATTCTCACTTTTCCTTCTGACTTTTCCTTCTTACTGTTCTCACTGTTCCACCTCGCTATTCTCACTGTTCCTTCTCACTGTTTGTTCCTTCTTACTGTTCTTACGGTTCCTCCTCGCTATTCTCACTATTCCTTCTTACTGTTCCTTCTCACTGTTTGTTCCTTCTCACTGTTCCTTCTTACTGTTCCTTCTTACTGTTCCTTCTCACTGTTTGTTCCTTCCTACTATTCTTACTGTTCCTTCTTACTGTTCCTTCTCACTTTTCTCACTGTTCCTTCTTACTGTTCCTTCTTACTGTTCCTTCTTACTGTTTGTTCCTTCTTACTGTTCCTTCTTACTGTTTGTTCTTTCTTACTGTTCTCACTGTTCCTTCTTACTGTTCCTTCTTACTGTTCTCACTGTTCCTTCTCACTGTTTGTTCTTTCTTACTGTTCTCACTGTTCCTTCTTACTGTTCTCACTGTTCCTTCTCACTGTTCCTTCTCACTGTTCATTCTCACTGTTTGTTCCTTCTCACTGTTCCTTCTTACTGTTCCTTCTTACTGCTCTCACTGTTCCTTCTTACTGTTCCTTCTTACTGTTCCTTCTCATTGTTTGTTCCTTCTCACTGTTCCTTCTCACTGTTTGTTCCTTCTTACTGTTCTCACTTTTCCTTCTTACTGTTCCTTCTTACTGTTCTCACTGTTCCTTCTTACTGTTCCTTCTCATTGTTTGTTCCTTCTCACTGTTCCTTCTTACGGTTCCTTCTTACTGTTCCTTCTTACTGTTTGTTCCTTCTTACTGTTCCTTCTCACTGTTCTCACTGTTCCTTCTTACTGTTCCTTCTCACTGTTCCTTCTCACTGTTTGTTCCTTCTTACTGTTCTCACTGTTCCTTCTTACTGTTCCTTCTCGCTGTTTTTTTCCTTCTTACTGGTCCTTCTTACTGGTCCTTCTCACTGTTTGTTCCTTCTTATTGTTCTCACTGTTCCTCCTCGCTATTCTCACTGTTCCTTCTTACTGTTCATTCTCACTGTTTGTTCCTTCTCACGTTTCCTTCTTACTGTTCTCACTGTTCCTCCTCGCTATTCTCACTTTTCCTTCTCACTGTTTGTTCCTTCTTACTGTTCTTACGGTTCCTCCTCGCTATTCTCACTATTCCTTCCTACTATTCCTTCTTACTGTTCCTTCTCACTGTTTGTCCTTCCTTCTTACTGTTCCTTCTCACTGTTTGTTCCTTCTTACTGTTCCTTCTTACTGTTCTCACTGTTCCTTCTTACTGTTCCTTCTCATTGTTTGTTCCTTCTCACTGTTCCTTCTTACTGTTCCTTCTTACTGTTCCTTCTTACTGTTTGTTCCTTCTTACTGTTCCTTCTCACTGTTCTCACTGTTCCTTCTTACTGTTCCTTCTCACTGTTCCTTCTCACTGTTTGTTCCTTCTTACTGTTCTCACTGTTCCTTCTTACTGTTCCTTCTCACTGTTCCTTCTCACTGTTTTTTCCTTCTTACTGGTCCTTCTCACTGTTTGTTCCTTCTTATTGTTCTCACTGTTCCTCCTCGCTATTCTCACTGTTCCTTCTTACTGTTCCTTCTCACTGTTTGTTCCTTCTCACGTTTCCTTCTTACTGTTCTCACTGTTCCTCCTCGCTATTCTCACTTTTCCTTCTGACTTTTCCTTCTTACTGTTCTCACTGTTCCTCCTCGCTATTCTCACTGTTCCTTCTCACTGTTTGTTCCTTCTTACTGTTCTTACGGTTCCTCCTCGCTATTCTCACTGTTCCTTCTCACTGTTTGTTCCTTCTTACTGTTCTCACTGTTCCTTCTTACTGTTCCTTCTTACTGTTCTTACGGTTCCTCCTCGCTATTCTCACTATTCCTTCCTACTATTCCTTCTTACTCTTCCTTCTCACTGTTTGTTCCTTCTTACTGTTCCTTCTCACTGTTTGTTCCTTCTTACTGTTCCTTCTCACTGTTTGTTCCTTCCTACTATTCTTACTGTTCCTTCTTACTGTTCCTTCTCTCTTTTCTCACTGTTCTGTCTTACTGTTCCTTCTTACTGTTCCTTCTCACTGTTTGTTCCTTCTTACTGTTCTCACTGTTCCTTCTCACTGTTCCTTCTCACTGTTCCTTCTTACTGGTCCTTCTTACTGTTCCTTCTCACTGTTTGTTCCTTCTTACTGTTTTCACTGTTCCTTCTTACTGTTCCTTCTTACTGTTCCTTCTCACGGTTTGTTCCTTCTTACTGTTCTCACTGTTTTTATTACTGTTCCTCCTCGCTATTCTCACTTTTCCTTCTGACTTTTCCTTCTTACTGTTCTTACGGTTCCTCCTCGCTATTCTCACTATTCCTTCTTACTGTTCCTTCTCACTGTTTGTTCCTTCTGACTGTTCCTTCTTACTGATCCTTCTCACTGTTTGTTCCTTCCTACTATTCTTACTGTTCCTTCTTACTGTTCCTTCTCACTTTTCTCACTGTTCCTTCTTACTGTTCCTTCTTACTGTTCCTTCTTACTGTTTGTTCTTTCTTACTGTTCTCACTGTTCCTTCTTACTGTTCCTTCTTACTGTTCTCACTGTTCCTTCTCACTGTTCATTCTCACTCTTTGTTCCTTCTCACGGTTCCTTCTTACTGTTCCTTCTTACTGCTCTCACTGTTCCTTCTTACTGTTCCTTCTTACTGTTCTCACTGTTCCTTCTCACTGTTTGTTCTTTCTTACTGTTCTCACTGTTCCTTCTTACTGTTCCTTCTTACTGTTCTCACTGTTCCTTCTCACTGTTCATTCTCACTGTTTGTTCCTTCTCACTGTTCCTTCTTACTGTTCCTTCTTACTGCTCTCACTGTTCCTTCTTACTGTTCCTTCTTACTGTTCTCACTGTTCCTTCTTACTGTTCCTTCTCATTGTTTGTTCCTTCTCACTGTTCTTTCTCACTGTTTGTTTCTTCTTACTGTTCTCACTTTTCCTTCTTACTGTTCCTTCTTACTGTTCTCACTGTTCCTTCTTACTGTTCCTTCTTACTGTTCCTTCTTACTGTTTGTTCCTTCTTACTGTTCCTTCTCACTGTTCTCACTGTTCCTTTTTACTGTTCCTTCTCACTGTTCCTTCTCACTGTTTGTTCCTTCTTACTGTTCTCACGGTTCCTTCTTACTGTTCCTTCTCACTGTTCCTTCTCGCTGTTTTCCTTCTTACTGGTCCTTCTTACTGGTCCTTCTCACTGTTTGTTCCTTTTTATTGTTCTCACTGTTCCTCCTCGCTATTCTCACTGTTCCTTCTTACTGTTCCTTCTCACTGTTTGTTCCTTCTCACGTTTCCTTCTTACTGTTCTCACTGTTCCTCCTCGCTATTCTCACTTTTCCTTCTGACTTTTCCTTCTTACTGTTCTCACTGTTCCTCCTCGCTATTCTCACTGTTCCTTCTCACTGTTTGTTCCTTCTTACTGTTCTTATGGTTCCTCCTCGCTATTCTCACTGTTCCTTCTCACTGTTTGTTCCTTCTTACTGTTCTTACGGTTCCTCCTCGCTATTCTCACTATTCCTTCCTACTATTCCTTCTTACTGTTCCTTCTCACTGTTTGTTCCTTCTTACTGTTCCTTCTCACTGTTTGTTCCTTCTTACTGTTCCTTCTCACTGTTTGTTCCTTCCTACTATTCTTACTGTTCCTTCTTACTGTTCCTTCTTTCTTTTCTCACTGTTCCTTCTTACTGTTCCTTCTCACTGTTTGTTCCTTCTTACTGTTCTCACTGTTCCTTCTCACTGTTCCTTCTCACTGTTCCTTCTTACTGGTCCTTCTTACTGTTCCTTCTCACTGTTTGTTCCTTCTTACTGTTTTCACTGTTCCTTCTTACTGTTCCTTCTTACTGTTCCTTCTCACGGTTTGTTCCTTCTTACTGTTCTCACTGTTTTTTATTACTGTTCCTCCTCGCTATTCTCACTTTTCCTTCTGACTTTTCCTTCTTACTGTTCTCACTGTTCCACCTCGCTATTCTCACTGTTCCTTCTCACTGTTTGTTCCTTCTTACTGTTCTTACGGTTCCTCCTCGCTATTCTCACTATTCCTTCTTACTGTTCCTTCTCACTGTTTGTTCCTTCTCACTGTTCCTTCTTACTGTTCCTTCTTACTGTTCCTTCTCACTGTTTGTTCCTTCCTACTATTCTTACTGTTCCTTCTTACTGTTCCTTCTCACTTTTCTCACTGTTCCTTCTTACTGTTCCTTCTTACTGTTCCTTCTTACTGTTTGTTCCTTCTTACTGTTCCTTCTTACTGTTTGTTCTTTCTTACTGTTCTCACTGTTCCTTCTTACTGTTCCTTCTTACTGTTCTCACTGTTCCTTCTCACTGTTTGTTCTTTCTTACTGTTCTCACTGTTCCTTCTTACTGTTCTCACTGTTCCTTCTCACTGTTCCTTCTCACTGTTCATTCTCACTGTTTGTTCCTTCTCACTGTTCCTTCTTACTGTTCCTTCTTACTGCTCTCACTGTTCCTTCTTACTGTTCCTTCTCATTGTTTGTTCCTTCTCACTGTTCCTTCTCACTGTTTGTTCCTTCTTACTGTTCTCACTTTTCCTTCTTACTGTTCCTTCTTACTGTTCTCACTGTTCCTTCTTACTGTTCCTTCTCATTGTTTGTTCCTTCTCACTGTTCCTTCTTACGGTTCCTTCTTACTGTTCCTTCTTACTGTTTGTTCCTTCTTACTGTTCCTTCTCACTGTTCTCACTGTTCCTTCTTACTGTTCCTTCTCACTGTTCCTTCTCACTGTTTGTTCCTTCTTACTGTTCTCACTGTTCCTTCTTACTGTTCCTTCTCGCTGTTTTTTCCTTCTTACTGGTCCTTCTCACTGTTTGTTCCTTCTTATTGTTCTCACTGTTCCTCCTCGCTATTCTCACTGTTCCTTCTTACTGTTCATTCTCACTGTTTGTTCCTTCTCACGTTTCCTTCTTACTGTTCTCACTGTTCCTCCTCGCTATTCTCACTTTTCCTTCTCACTGTTTGTTCCTTCTTACTGTTCTTACGGTTCCTCCTCGCTATTCTCACTATTCCTTCCTACTATTCCTTCTTACTGTTCCTTCTCACTGTTTGTTCCTTCTTACTGTTCCTTCTCACTGTTTGTTCCTTCTTACTGTTCCTTCTTACTGTTCTCACTGTTCCTTCTTACTGTTCCTTCTCATTGTTTGTTCCTTCTCACTGTTCCTTCTTACTGTTCCTTCTTACTGTTCCTTCTTACTGTTTGTTCCTTCTTACTGTTCCTTCTCACTGTTCTCACTGTTCCTTCTTACTGTTCCTTCTCACTGTTCCTTCTCACTGTTTGTTCCTTCTTACTGTTCTCACTGTTCCTTCTTACTGTTCCTTCTCACTGTTCCTTCTCACTGTTTTTTTCCTTCTTACTGGTCCTTCTCACTGTTTGTTCCTTCTTATTGTTCTCACTGTTCCTCCTCGCTATTCTCACTGTTCCTTCTTACTGTTCCTTCTCACTGTTTGTTCCTTCTCACGTTTCCTTCTTACTGTTCTCACTGTTCCTCCTCGCTATTCTCACTTTTCCTTCTGACTTTTCCTTCTTACTGTTCTCACTGTTCCTCCTCGCTATTCTCACTGTTCCTTCTCACTGTTTGTTCCTTCTTACTGTTCTTACGGTTCCTCCTCGCTATTCTCACTGTTCCTTCTCACTGTTTGTTCCTTCTTACTGTTCTCACTGTTCCTTCTTACTGTTCCTTCTTACTGTTCTTACGGTTCCTCCTCGCTATTCTCACTATTCCTTCCTACTATTCCTTCTTACTGTTCCTTCTCACTGTTTGTTCCTTCTTACTGTTCCTTCTCACTGTTTGTTCCTTCTTACTGTTCCTTCTCACTGTTTGTTCCTTCCTACTATTCTTACTGTTCCTTCTTACTGTTCCTTCTCTCTTTTCTCACTGTTCTGTCTTACTGTTCCTTCTTACTGTTCCTTCTCACTGTTTGTTCCTTCTTACTGTTCTCACTGTTCCTTCTCACTGTTCCTTCTCACTGTTCCTTCTTACTGGTCCTTCTTACTGTTCCTTCTCACTGTTTGTTCCTTCTTACTGTTTTCACTGTTCCTTCTTACTGTTCCTTCTTACTGTTCCTTCTCACGGTTTGTTCCTTCTTACTGTTCTCACTGTTTTTTATTACTGTTCCTCCTCGCTATTCTCACTTTTCCTTCTGACTTTTCCTTCTTACTGTTCTTACGGTTCCTCCTCGCTATTCTCACTATTCCTTCTTACTGTTCCTTCTCACTGTTTGTTCCTTCTGACTGTTCCTTCTTACTGATCCTTCTCACTGTTTGTTCCTTCCTACTATTCTTACTGTTCCTTCTTACTGTTCCTTCTCACTTTTCTCACTGTTCCTTCTTACTGTTCCTTCTTACTGTTCCTTCTTACTGTTTGTTCTTTCTTACTGTTCTCACTGTTCCTTCTTACTGTTCCTTCTTACTGTTCTCACTGTTCCTTCTCACTGTTCATTCTCACTCTTTGTTCCTTCTCACGGTTCCTTCTTACTGTTCCTTCTTACTGCTCTCACTGTTCCTTCTTACTGTTCCTTCTTACTGTTCTCACTGTTCCTTCTCACTGTTTGTTCTTTCTTACTGTTCTCACTGTTCCTTCTTACTGTTCCTTCTTACTGTTCTCACTGTTCCTTCTCACTGTTCATTCTCACTGTTTGTTCCTTCTCACTGTTCCTTCTTACTGTTCCTTCTTACTGCTCTCACTGTTCCTTCTTACTGTTCCTTCTTACTGTTCTCACTGTTCCTTCTTACTGTTCCTTCTCATTGTTTGTTCCTTCTCACTGTTCTTTCTCACTGTTTGTTTCTTCTTACTGTTCTCACTTTTCCTTCTTACTGTTCCTTCTTACTGTTCTCACTGTTCCTTCTTACTGTTCCTTCTTACTGTTCCTTCTTACTGTTTGTTCCTTCTTACTGTTCCTTCTCACTGTTCTCACTGTTCCTTTTTACTGTTCCTTCTCACTGTTCCTTCTCACTGTTTGTTCCTTCTTACTGTTCTCACGGTTCCTTCTTACTGTTCCTTCTCACTGTTCCTTCTCGCTGTTTTTCCTTCTTACTGGTCCTTCTTACTGGTCCTTCTCACTGTTTGTTCCTTTTTATTGTTCTCACTGTTCCTCCTCGCTATTCTCACTGTTCCTTCTTACTGTTCCTTCTCACTGTTTGTTCCTTCTCACGTTTCCTTCTTACTGTTCTCACTGTTCCTCCTCGCTATTCTCACTTTTCCTTCTGACTTTTCCTTCTTACTGTTCTCACTGTTCCTCCTCGCTATTCTCACTGTTCCTTCTCACTGTTTGTTCCTTCTTACTGTTCTTATGGTTCCTCCTCGCTATTCTCACTGTTCCTTCTCACTGTTTGTTCCTTCTTACTGTTCTTACGGTTCCTCCTCGCTATTCTCACTATTCCTTCCTACTATTCCTTCTTACTGTTCCTTCTCACTGTTTGTTCCTTCTTACTGTTCCTTCTCACTGTTTGTTCCTTCTTACTGTTCCTTCTCACTGTTTGTTCCTTCCTACTATTCTTACTGTTCCTTCTTACTGTTCCTTCTTTCTTTTCTCACTGTTCCTTCTTACTGTTCCTTCTCACTGTTTGTTCCTTCTTACTGTTCTCACTGTTCCTTCTCACTGTTCCTTCTCACTGTTCCTTCTTACTGGTCCTTCTTACTGTTCCTTCTCACTGTTTGTTCCTTCTTACTGTTTTCACTGTTCCTTCTTACTGTTCCTTCTTACTGTTCCTTCTCACGGTTTGTTCCTTCTTACTGTTCTCACTGTTTTTTATTACTGTTCCTCCTCGCTATTCTCACTTTTCCTTCTGACTTTTCCTTCTTACTGTTCTCACTGTTCCACCTCGCTATTCTCACTGTTCCTTCTCACTGTTTGTTCCTTCTTACTGTTCTTACGGTTCCTCCTCGCTATTCTCACTATTCCTTCTTACTGTTCCTTCTCACTGTTTGTTCCTTCTCACTGTTCCTTCTTACTGTTCCTTCTTACTGTTCCTTCTCACTGTTTGTTCCTTCCTACTATTCTTACTGTTCCTTCTTACTGTTCCTTCTCACTTTTCTCACTGTTCCTTCTTACTGTTCCTTCTTACTGTTCCTTCTTACTGTTTGTTCCTTCTTACTGTTCCTTCTTACTGTTTGTTCTTTCTTACTGTTCTCACTGTTCCTTCTTACTGTTCCTTCTTACTGTTCTCACTGTTCCTTCTCACTGTTTGTTCTTTCTTACTGTTCTCACTGTTCCTTCTTACTGTTCTCACTGTTCCTTCTCACTGTTCCTTCTCACTGTTCATTCTCACTGTTTGTTCCTTCTCACTGTTCCTTCTTACTGTTCCTTCTTACTGCTCTCACTGTTCCTTCTTACTGTTCCTTCTTACTGTTCCTTCTCATTGTTTGTTCCTTCTCACTGTTCCTTCTCACTGTTTGTTCCTTCTTACTGTTCTCACTTTTCCTTCTTACTGTTCCTTCTTACTGTTCTCACTGTTCCTTCTTACTGTTCCTTCTCATTGTTTGTTCCTTCTCACTGTTCCTTCTTACGGTTCCTTCTTACTGTTCCTTCTTACTGTTTGTTCCTTCTTACTGTTCCTTCTCACTGTTCTCACTGTTCCTTCTTACTGTTCCTTCTCACTGTTCCTTCTCACTGTTTGTTCCTTCTTACTGTTCTCACTGTTCCTTCTTACTGTTCCTTCTCGCTGTTTTTTTCCTTCTTACTGGTCCTTCTTACTGGTCCTTCTCACTGTTTGTTCCTTCTTATTGTTCTCACTGTTCCTCCTCGCTATTCTCACTGTTCCTTCTTACTGTTCATTCTCACTGTTTGTTCCTTCTCACGTTTCCTTCTTACTGTTCTCACTGTTCCTCCTCGCTATTCTCACTTTTCCTTCTCACTGTTTGTTCCTTCTTACTGTTCTTACGGTTCCTCCTCGCTATTCTCACTATTCCTTCCTACTATTCCTTCTTACTGTTCCTTCTCACTGTTTGTTCCTTCTTACTGTTCCTTCTCACTGTTTGTTCCTTCTTACTGTTCCTTCTCACTGTTTGTTCCTTCCTACTATTCTTACTGTTCCTTCTTACTGTTCCTTCTTCTTTTCTCACTGTTCCTTCTTACTGTTCCTTCTCACTGTTTGTTCCTTCTTACTGTTTTCCTTCTCTAACTGTTCCTTCTCACGTTTTGTTCCTTCTTACTGTTCTCACTGTTTTTTATTACTGTTCCTCCTCGCTATTCTCACTTTTCCTTCGGACTTTTCCTTCTTACTGTTCTCACTGTTCCACCTCGCTATTCTCACTGTTCCGTCTCACTGTTTGTTCCTTCTTACTGTTCTTACGGTTCCTCCTCGCTATTCTCACTATTCCTTCTTACTGTTCCTTCTCACTGTTTGTTCCTTCTCACTGTTCCTTCTTACTGTTCCTTCTTACTGTTCCTTCTCACTGTTTGTTCCTTCCTACTATTCTTACTGTTCCTTCTTACTGTTCCTTCTCACTTTTCTCACTGTTCCTTCTTACTGTTCCTTCTTACTGTTCCTTCTTACTGTTCCTTCTCACTGTTCCTTCTCACTGTTTGTTCCTTCTTATTGTTCTCACTGTTCCTCCTCACTATTCTCACTGTTCCTTCTTACTGTTCCTTCTCACTGTTTGTTCCTTCTCACGTTTCCTTCTTACTGTTCTCACTGTTCCTCCTCGCTATTCTCACTTTTCCTTCTGACTTCTCCTTCTTACTGTTCTCACTGTTCCTCCTCGCTATTCTCACTGTTCCTTCTCACTGTTTGTTCCTTCTTACTGTTCTTACGGTTCCTCCTCGCTATTCTCACTGTTCCTTCTCACTGTTTGTTCCTTCTTACTGTTCTTACGGTTCCTCCTCGCTATTCTCACTATTCCTTCCTACTATTCCTTCTTACTGTTCCTTCTCACTGTTTGTTCCTTCTTACTGTTCCTTCTCACTCTTTGTTCCTTCTTACTGTTCCTTCTCACTGTTTGTTCCTTCCTACTATTCTTACTGTTCCTTCTTACTGTTCCTTATCTCTTTTCTCACTGTTCCTTTTTACTGTTCCTTCTCACTGTTTGTTCCTTCTTACTGTTTTCACTGTTCCTTCTTACTGTTCCTTCTTACTGTTCCTTCTCACTGTTTGTTCCTTCCTACTATTCTTACTGTTCCTTCTTACTGTTCCTTCTCTCTTTTCTCACTGTTCCTTCTTACTGTTCCTTCTCACTGTTTGTTCCTTCTCACGTTTCCTTCTTACTGTTCTCACTGTTCCTCCTCGCTATTCTCACTGTTCCTTCTCACTGTTTGTTCCTTCTTACTGTTCTTACGGTTCCTCCTCGCTATTCTCACTGTTCCTTCTCACTGTTTGTTCCTTCTTACTGTTCTTACGGTTCCTCCTCGCTATTCTCACTATTCCTTCCTACTATTCCTTCTTACTGTTCCTTCTCACTGTTTGTTCCTTCTTACTGTTCCTTCTCACTCTTTGTTCCTTCTTACTGTTCCTTCTCACTGTTTGTTCATTCCTACTATTCTTACTGTTCCTTCTTACTGTTCCTTCTCACTTTTCTCACTGTTCCTTCTTACTGTTCCTTCTTACTGTTCCTTCTTACTGTTCCTTCCTTCTCACTGTTCCTTCTCACTGTTTGTTCCTTCTTATTGTTCTCACTGTTCCTCCTCACTATTCTCACTGTTCCTTCTTACTGTTCCTTCTCACTGTTTGTTCCTTCTCACGTTTCCTTCTTACTGTTCTCACTGTTCCTCCTCGCTATTCTCACTTTTCCTTCTGACTTCTCCTTCTTACTGTTCTCACTGTTCCTCCTCGCTATTCTCACTGTTCCTTCTCACTGTTTGTTCCTTCTTACTGTTCTTACGGTTCCTCCTCGCTATTCTCACTGTTCCTTCTCACTGTTTGTTCCTTCTTACTGTTCTTACGGTTCCTCCTCGCTATTCTCACTATTCCTTCCTACTATTCCTTCTTACTGTTCCTTCTCACTGTTTGTTCCTTCTTACTGTTCCTTCTCACTCTTTGTTCCTTCTTACTGTTCCTTCTCACTGTTTGTTCCTTCCTACTATTCTTACTGTTCCTTCTTACTGTTCCTTATCTCTTTTCTCACTGTTCCTTTTTACTGTTCCTTCTCACTGTTTGTTCCTTCTTACTGTTTTCACTGTTCCTTCTTACTGTTCCTTCTTACTGTTCCTTCTCACGGTTTGTTCCTTCTTACTGTTCTCACTGTTTTTTATTACTGTTCCTCCTCGCTATTCTCACTTTTCCTTCTGACTTTTCCTTCTTACTGTTCTCACTGTTCCACCTCGCTATTCTCACTGTTCCTTCTCACTGTTTGTTCCTTCTTACTGTTCTTACGGTTCCTCCTCGCTATTCTCACTATTCCTTCTTACTGTTCCTTCTCACTGTTTGTTCCTTCTCACTGTTCCTTCTTACTGTTCCTTCTTACTGTTCCTTCTCACTGTTTGTTCCTTCCTACTATTCTTACTGTTCCTTCTTACTGTTCCTTCTCACTTTTCTCACTGTTCCTTCTTACTGTTCCTTCTTACTGTTCCTTCTTACTGTTCCTTCTTACTGTTCCTTCTCACTGTTCCTTCTCACTGTTTGTTCCTTCTTATTGTTCTCACTGTTCCTCCTCACTATTCTCACTGTTCCTTCTTACTGTTCCTTCTCACTGTTTGTTCCTTCTCACGTTTCCTTCTTACTGTTCTCACTGTTCCTCCTCGCTATTCTCACTGTTCCTTCTCACTGTTTGTTCCTTCTTACTGTTCTTACGGTTCCTCCTCGCTATTCTCACTGTTCCTTCTCACTGTTTGTTCCTTCTTACTGTTCTTACGGTTCCTCCTCGCTATTCTCACTATTCCTTCCTACTATTCCTTCTTACTGTTCCTTCTCACTGTTTGTTCCTTCTTACTGTTCCTTCTCACTCTTTGTTCCTTCTTACTGTTCCTTCTCACTGTTTGTTCATTCCTACTATTCTTACTGTTCCTTCTTACTGTTCCTTCTCACTTTTCTCACTGTTCCTTCTTACTGTTCCTTCTTACTGTTCCTTCTCACTGTTTGTTCCTTCTTACTGTTCTCACTGTTCCTTCTCACTGTTCCTTCTTACTGGTCCTTCTTACTGTTCCTTCTCACTGTTTGTTCCTTCTTACTGTTTTCACTGTTCTTTCTTACTGTTCCTTCTTACTGTTCCTTCTCACGGTTTGTTCCTTCTTACTGTTCTCACTGTTTTTTATTACTGTTCTCACTGTTCCTTCTTACTGTTTGTTCCTTCTTACTGTTCTCACTGTTTTTTTATTACTGTTCTCACTGTTCCTTCTTACTGTTCTCACTGTTCCTTCTTGCTGTTCCTTCTTGCTGTTCTCACTGTTCCTTCTTACTGTTCCTTCTTACTGCTCCTTCTCACTGTTTGTTCCTTCTCACTGTTCCTTCTCACTGTTTGTTCCTTCTTACTGTTCTCACTGTTCCTTCTTACTGTTCCTTCTCGCTGTTTTTTCCTTCTTACTGGTCCTTCTTACTGGTCCTTCTCACTGTTTGTTCCTTCTTATTGTTCTCACTGTTCCTCCTCGCTATTCTCACTGTTCCTTCTTACTGTTCATTCTCACTGTTTGTTCCTTCTCACGTTTCCTTCTTACTGTTCTCACTGTTCCTCCTCGCTATTCTCACTTTTCCTTCTCACTGTTTGTTCCTTCTTACTGTTCTTACGGTTCCTCCTCGCTATTCTCACTATTCCTTCCTACTATTCCTTCTTACTGTTCCTTCTCACTGTTTGTTCCTTCTTACTGTTCCTTCTCACTGTTTGTTCCTTCTTACTGTTCCTTTTCACTGTTTGTTCCTTCCTACTATTCTTACTGTTCCTTCTTACTGTTCCTTCTCTCTTTTCTCACTGTTCCTTCTTACTGTTCCTTCTCACTGTTTGTTCCTTCTTACTGTTTTCACTGTTCCTTCTAACTGTTCCTTCTTACTGTTCCTTCTCACGTTTTGTTCCTTCTTACTGTTCTCACTGTTTTTTATTACTGTTCCTCCTCGCTATTCTCACTTTTCCTTCGGACTTTTCCTTCTTACTGTTCTCACTGTTCCACCTCGCTATTCTCACTGTTCCGTCTCACTGTTTGTTCCTTCTTACTGTTCTTACGGTTCCTCCTCGCTATTCTCACTATTCCTTCTTACTGTTCCTTCTCACTGTTTGTTCCTTCTCACTGTTCCTTCTTACTGTTCCTTCTTACTGTTCCTTCTCACTGTTTGTTCCTTCCTACTATTCTTACTGTTCCTTCTTACTGTTCCTTCTCACTTTTCTCACTGTTCCTTCTTACTGTTCCTTCTTACTGTTCCTTCTTACTGTTCCTTCTTACTGTTCCTTCTCACTGTTCCTTCTCACTGTTTGTTCCTTCTTATTGTTCTCACTGTTCCTCCTCACTATTCTCACTGTTCCTTCTTACTGTTCCTTCTCACTGTTTGTTCCTTCTCACGTTTCCTTCTTACTGTTCTCACTGTTCCTCCTCGCTATTCTCACTTTTCCTTCTGACTTCTCCTTCTTACTGTTCTCACTGTTCCTCCTCGCTATTCTCACTGTTCCTTCTCACTGTTTGTTCCTTCTTACTGTTCTTACGGTTCCTCCTCGCTATTCTCACTGTTCCTTCTCACTGTTTGTTCCTTCTTACTGTTCTTACGGTTCCTCCTCGCTATTCTCACTATTCCTTCCTACTATTCCTTCTTACTGTTCCTTCTCACTGTTTGTTCCTTCTTACTGTTCCTTCTCACTCTTTGTTCCTTCTTACTGTTCCTTCTCACTGTTTGTTCCTTCCTACTATTCTTACTGTTCCTTCTTACTGTTCCTTATCTCTTTTCTCACTGTTCCTTTTTACTGTTCCTTCTCACTGTTTGTTCCTTCTTACTGTTTTCACTGTTCCTTCTTACTGTTCCTTCTTACTGTTCCTTCTCACTGTTTGTTCCTTCCTACTATTCTTACTGTTCCTTCTTACTGTTCCTTCTCTCTTTTCTCACTGTTCCTTCTTACTGTTCCTTCTCACTGTTTGTTCCTTCTCACGTTTCCTTCTTACTGTTCTCACTGTTCCTCCTCGCTATTCTCACTGTTCCTTCTCACTGTTTGTTCCTTCTTACTGTTCTTACGGTTCCTCCTCGCTATTCTCACTGTTCCTTCTCACTGTTTGTTCCTTCTTACTGTTCTTACGGTTCCTCCTCGCTATTCTCACTATTCCTTCCTACTATTCCTTCTTACTGTTCCTTCTCACTGTTTGTTCCTTCTTACTGTTCCTTCTCACTCTTTGTTCCTTCTTACTGTTCCTTCTCACTGTTTGTTCATTCCTACTATTCTTACTGTTCCTTCTTACTGTTCCTTCTCACTTTTCTCACTGTTCCTTCTTACTGTTCCTTCTTACTGTTCCTTCTTACTGTTCCTTCTCACTGTTCCTTCTCACTGTTTGTTCCTTCTTATTGTTCTCACTGTTCCTCCTCACTATTCTCACTGTTCCTTCTTACTGTTCCTTCTCACTGTTTGTTCCTTCTCACGTTTCCTTCTTACTGTTCTCACTGTTCCTCCTCGCTATTCTCACTTTTCCTTCTGACTTCTCCTTCTTACTGTTCTCACTGTTCCTCCTCGCTATTCTCACTGTTCCTTCTCACTGTTTGTTCCTTCTTACTGTTCTTACGGTTCCTCCTCGCTATTCTCACTGTTCCTTCTCACTGTTTGTTCCTTCTTACTGTTCTTACGGTTCCTCCTCGCTATTCTCACTATTCCTTCCTACTATTCCTTCTTACTGTTCCTTCTCACTGTTTGTTCCTTCTTACTGTTCCTTCTCACTCTTTGTTCCTTCTTACTGTTCCTTCTCACTGTTTGTTCCTTCCTACTATTCTTACTGTTCCTTCTTACTGTTCCTTATCTCTTTTCTCACTGTTCCTTTTTACTGTTCCTTCTCACTGTTTGTTCCTTCTTACTGTTTTCACTGTTCCTTCTTACTGTTCCTTCTTACTGTTCCTTCTCACGGTTTGTTCCTTCTTACTGTTCTCACTGTTTTTTATTACTGTTCCTCCTCGCTATTCTCACTTTTCCTTCTGACTTTTCCTTCTTACTGTTCTCACTGTTCCACCTCGCTATTCTCACTGTTCCTTCTCACTGTTTGTTCCTTCTTACTGTTCTTACGGTTCCTCCTCGCTATTCTCACTATTCCTTCTTACTGTTCCTTCTCACTGTTTGTTCCTTCTCACTGTTCCTTCTTACTGTTCCTTCTTACTGTTCCTTCTCACTGTTTGTTCCTTCCTACTATTCTTACTGTTCCTTCTTACTGTTCCTTCTCACTTTTCTCACTGTTCCTTCTTACTGTTCCTTCTTACTGTTCCTTCTTACTGTTCCTTCTTACTGTTCCTTCTCACTGTTCCTTCTCACTGTTTGTTCCTTCTTATTGTTCTCACTGTTCCTCCTCACTATTCTCACTGTTCCTTCTTACTGTTCCTTCTCACTGTTTGTTCCTTCTCACGTTTCCTTCTTACTGTTCTCACTGTTCCTCCTCGCTATTCTCACTTTTCCTTCTCACTGTTTGTTCCTTCTTACTGTTCTTACGGTTCCTCCTCGCTATTCTCACTGTTCCTTCTCACTGTTTGTTCCTTCTTACTGTTCTTACGGTTCCTCCTCGCTATTCTCACTATTCCTTCCTACTATTCCTTCTTACTGTTCCTTCTCACTGTTTGTTCCTTCTTACTGTTCCTTCTCACTCTTTGTTCCTTCTTACTGTTCCTTCTCACTGTTTGTTCATTCCTACTATTCTTACTGTTCCTTCTTACTGTTCCTTCTCACTTTTCTCACTGTTCCTTCTTACTGTTCCTTCTTACTGTTCCTTCTCACTGTTTGTTCCTTCTTACTGTTCTCACTGTTCCTTCTCACTGTTCCTTCTTACTGGTCCTTCTTACTGTTCCTTCTCACTGTTTGTTCCTTCTTACTGTTTTCACTGTTCTTTCTTACTGTTCCTTCTTACTGTTCCTTCTCACGGTTTGTTCCTTCTTACTGTTCTCACTGTTTTTTATTACTGTTCTCACTGTTCCTTCTTACTGTTTGTTCCTTCTTACTGTTCTCACTGTTTTTTTATTACTGTTCTCACTGTTCCTTCTTACTGTTCTCACTGTTCCTTCTTGCTGTTCCTTCTTGCTGTTCTCACTGTTCCTTCTTACTGTTCCTTCTTACTGCTCCTTCTCACTGTTTGTTCCTTCTCACTGTTCCTTCTTGCTGCGCGTCACGATGGTGACAGGTGTGAGTAATAATGAGCAGCCTGGCGACCTCGAGCGCCAGAGAGGGGGAGTGGGAGCAGACGTGACCTTCTCACTGTTCCTTCTCACTGTTCCTTCTCCTTGTTCTTTCTTACTGTTCAGATGGAGCAGCATTGGGCTGGACTGACTAGTCCAGATGTGGCCTAGCAGCTGTGGGTACTGTGGGTACTGTGGGTACTGTGGGTGTGAGAGCAGGACGCAGCCACCGTGTAAAAATGACTTTTAATGATCTGAACGATAGCCCTTCATTAACACACCCTTCACCTTCACCATCCTATTCCTATCACACACCCTGTAGTACAATAACAATAGGAAACACACTCTGGTCCAGACATACACACACACACACACACACATACACACAATGGCTGGGTGTGTAAGCTAGAAGAAATTACCTGAGTGTTTTATCCTGGCCTCTCCTTTCCTCTCCCACCCCTAGGCCCCAAGCCAGACGACTTCCAGACATCCCCCACAACCCTCCCCCCCACACACATGCACTAACCCTACTTTATCAGAACCTTGACTACACCCCTCCGTCCATCAGAACAGCTGCTCCTACCAGCTTTACAAATAAACCTGAGGTGAGCTGAGTTCTGTACAGTATCCTACAGTTGGATTTATCAGAGTGGGGAGTAGGAGAGCTGGTTATTGTGAATGTGACTCATTAAGGTGTAAAATAGGGATTTTGGGCTATCTGGTCCTCTGAGTATCTGTTACACATTTACATTTAAGTCATTTAGCAGACGCTCTTATCCAGAGCGACTTACAAATTGGTGCATTCACCTTATGACATCCAGTGGAACAGTAGTGCATCTAAATCTTTTAAGGGGGGTGAGAGGGATTACTTTATCCTATCCTAGGTATTCCTTAAAGAGGTGGGGTTTCAGGTGTCTCCGGAAGGTGGTGATTGACTCCGCTGTCCTGGCGTCGTGAGGGAGTTTGTTCCACCATTGGGGGGCCAGAGCAGCGAACAGTTTTGACTGGGCTGAGCGGGAACTGTACTTCCTCAGTGGTAGGGAGGCGAGCAGGCCAGAGGTGGATGAACGCAGTGCCCTTGTTTGGGTGTAGGGCCTGATCAGAGCCTGGAGGTACTGAGGTGCCGTTCCCCTCACAGCTCCGTAGGCAAGCACCATGGTCTTGTAGCGGATGCGAGCTTCAACTGGAAGCCAGTGGAGAGAGCGGAGGAGCGGGGTGATGTGAGAGAACTTGGGAAGGTTGAACACCAGACGGGCTGCGGCGTTCTGGATGAGTTGTAGGGGTTTAATGGCACAGGCAGGGAGCCCAGCCAACAGCGAGTTGCAGTAATCCAGACGGGAGATGACAAGTGCCTGGATTAGGACCTGCGCCGCTTCCTGTGTGAG
Organism: Oncorhynchus nerka; assembly: GCF_034236695.1. NCBI lineage: Eukaryota > Metazoa > Chordata > Actinopteri > Salmoniformes > Salmonidae > Oncorhynchus > Oncorhynchus nerka. Next base: position 70,074,677 of record NC_088419.1, read on the forward strand.
GCAGGGTCGTACTCTGCGGATGTTGTAGAGCATGAACCTACAGGAACGGGCCACCGCCTTGATGTTAGTTGAGAACGACAGGGTGTTGTCCAGGATCACGCCAAGGTTCTTAGCGCTCTGGTAGGAGGACACAATAGAGTTGTCAACCGTGATGGCGAGATCATGGAACGGGCAGTCCTTCCCCGGGAGGAAGAGCAGCTCCGTCTTGCCGAGGTTCAGCTTGAGGTGGTGATCCGTCATCCACACTGATATGTCTGCCAGACATGCAGAGATGCGATTCGCCACCTGGTCATCAGAAGGGGGACTACATATCTACAATCCAACACATTATTACACCACTACACATATACAATAAGACACATTATTAAACCACTACTCTGCCACTACACATCTACAATACAACACATTATTACACCATTACACATCTACAATACAACACATTATTACACCACTACACATCTACAATACAACACATTAATACATCACTACACATCTACAATACAACACATTATTACACCACTACACATCTACAATACAACACATTATTACACCACTACACATCTACAATACAACACATTATTACATAGCACTACACATCTACAATACAACACATTATTACATAGCACTACACATCTACAATACAACACATTAATACATCACTACACATCTACAATACAACACATTATTACACCATTACACATCTACAATACAACACATTATTACACCACTACACATCTACAATACAGCACATTATTACACCACTACACATCTACAATACAACACATTATTACATAGCACTACACATCTACAATACAACACATTATTACACCACTACATAGCTACAATACAACACATTAATACACCACTACACATCTACAATACAACACATTATTACACCACTACACATCTACAATACAACACATTAATACACCACTACTCTGCCACTACACATCTACAATACAACACATTATTACACCATTACACATCTACAATACATTATTACACACTACTCTACCACTAAACATCTACAATACATGTAGAATACCACAATATTACATTACAATGTACGTGTGTGTAGAGTGAGTAAGTTAGCGTGTGCGTGCGTATGCCGGTGTGTGTCTTTTCCCAGCTATCAGGTAAGAAGGTAAGACCCAGATGCAGACAACGTTGAATGAACAATGGTTTAATAATACAATAGGAGCAGACAATAGACAGGTCAAGGCAGGCAGGGGTCAGTAAACCAGAGGTGGGGCAACGGTACTGGACGGCAGGCAGGCTCAGGGTCAGGGTCAGGGTATGCAAAGGTCAATGATCAGAAGTGGGGAAAAGGTACAGGTCGGCAGGCAGGCTCAAGGTCAAGGGCAGGCAGAGTGGTCAGGCAGACGGGTTCTGAGTCAAGACAGGCAAGGGTCAAAACCAGGAGGGAGAGAAAAAGAGAGACTGGGAAAAGCAGGAGCTGAGACAAAAACGCTGGTTGACTTGGCAAACAAGACGAACTGGCAACAGACAAACAGAGAACACAGGTATAAATACACAGGGGATAATGGGGAACATGGGCGACACCTGGAGGGGGGTGGAGACAATCACAAAGACAGGTGAAACAGATCAGGGTGTGACAGTACTCCCCCCTCTAGGGGCGCCACCTGGCCTCCTACCTGGGTGCATACCTGGGATCCTACCTGGGCGCATACCTGGTTGGCCAGGGTTTACAAGAATTCCTGCTATGCCCTGCGACGAACCATCAAACAGGCAAAGTGTCAATACAGGACTAAGATTGAATCATACTACACCGGCTCCGACGCTAGTTTTATGTGGCAGGGCTTGCAAACTATTTCAGACTACAAAGGGAAGCACAGCCGCGAGCTGCCCAGTGGCACGAGCCTACCAGACGAGCTAAATCACTTCTATGCTCACTTGTGAGGCAAGCAACACTGAGGCACACATGAGAGCATCAGCTGTTCCGAATGACTGTGTGATCACGCTCTCCGTAGACGACGTGAGAAAGACCTTTAAACAGGTCAACATACACAAGGCTGCGGAGCCAGACTGATTACCAGGACGTGTGCTCCAGGCATGTGCTGACCAACTGGCAGGTGTCTTCACTGACATTTTCGACATGACCCTGATTGAGTCTGTAATACCAACATGTTTCAAGCAGACCACCATAGTCCCTGTGCCCAAGAACACAAAGGCAACCTGCCTAAATGACTACAGACCCGTAGCACTCACATATGTAGCCATGAAGTGCTTTGAAAGGCTGGTAATGGCTCACATCAACACCATTATCCCAGAAACCCTAGACCCACTCCAATTTGCATACCGCCCAAACAGATCCACAGATGATGCAATCTCTATTGCACTCCACACTGCCCTTTCCAACCTGGACAAAAGGAACACTTATGTGAGAATGCTATTCATTGACTACAGCTCAGCGTTCAATACCAAGGTCCCCTCAAAGCTCATCACTAAGCTAAGGATCCTGGGACTAAACACCTCCCTCTGCAACTGGATCCTGGACTTCCTGACGGGCCGCCCCCAGGTGGTGAGGGTAGGTAGCAACATCTGCCACACTGATCCTCAACACTGGAGCTTCCCAGGGGTGCGTGCTCAGTCCCCTCCTGTACTCCCTGTTCACCCACGACTGCATGGCCAGGCACGACTCCAACACCATCCTTAAGTTTGCAGACGACACAACAGTGGTAGGCCTCATCACCGACAACGACAAGACAGCCTATAGAGAGGAGGTCAGAGACCTGGTCGGGTGGTGCTAGATTAACAACCTATCCCTCAACGTGACTAAGGAGATAATTGTGGACTACAGGAAAAGGAGGACCGAGCACGCACCCATTCTCATCGACAGGGCTGTAGTGGAGCAGGTTGAGAGCTTCAAGTTCCTTGGTATCCACATCACCAACAAACTAGAATGGTCAAAACACAGCAAGACAGTCAAGAAGAGGGCACGACAAAGCCTATTCCCCCTCAGGAAACTAAAAATATTTGGCATGGTTCCTACAGCTGCACCATCGAGAGCATCCTGACTGGTTGCATCACTGCCTGGTACGGCAATTGCTTGGCCTCAGACCGCAAGGCACTACAGAGGGCAGTGCGTACGGCCCAGTACATCACTGGGGCTAAGCTGCCTGCCTTCCAGGACCCCTACACCAGGCGGTGTCAGAGGAAGGCCCTAAAAATTGTCAAAGACCCCAGCCACCCCAGTCATAGACTGTTCTCTCTACTACCTCATGGCAAGCGGTACCGGAGTGCCAATCGAGGACAAAAAGGCTTCTCAACAGTTTTTAGCCCCAAGCCATAGGACTCCAGAACAGGTATTCAAATGGCTACCCGGACTATTTGCATTGTGTGCCCCCCACCCCTCTTACGCAGCTGCTACTCTCTGTTTATCATATATACATAGTCACTTTAACTATACATTCATGTACATACTACCTCAATTGGGCCGACCAACCAGTGCTCCGCGACATTGGCTAACCGGGCTATCTGCAGTGTCCCACCACCCGCCAACCCCTCTTTAACACTGCTACTCTCTGTTCATCATATACGCATAGTCACTTTAAACCATATCTACATGTACATACTACCTCAAATCAGCCTGACTAACCAGTGTCTGTATGTAGCCTCACTACTTTTATAGCCTCGCTACTGTTTTTCACTGTCTTTTTACTGTTGTTTTTATTTCCTTACTTACCTATTGTTCACCTAATACAATTTTTTGCACTATTGGTTAGAGCCTGTAAGTAAGCATTTCACTGTAAGGTGACACCTGTTGTATTCGGCGAACGTGACAAATAAACTTTGATTTGATGAGCAGAAGAAGGATAGTGTTTTGAGGGTCAAAAGCATGTCCTGTTAAGGTGTGAGGGATTTGTGATAAAGAAGCACAGGAATGTGTTTTCTGAACTGAAGGAGTAGTGTAACGATCCTAGCCTTGAGAAATCCCCCAAGGGAGATTTCGCTCTCGGCATCTCCCTTGGGGTTCCTTTAGGGTTTCCCGAACCTCTCCTCGGCCCCTCCAGACGTTTCACTTTTTGTTACACAACACATCGATGTAAACCCAAAGGCTGAACCACCAAAAATGATAAAAATTGCAAGCCATGACAAAAAGTTGAATTGTGAAGGATGAGATTAAACCATCCACAAAACTATCCTTGGCCCTCTCTGGTGCGTGCCGGGGGCCACAGTCACCTCATCTGACCCGGTCGTTAATCGCTGCTGTTGATGGAAAGATTTACAGAGCGAAGCTCAGTTTCACCACAAGACCAAAGAGCCATAAGAGCAGAGAGAGAGAGAGTGTGTTAGGTTTCGTAAATGGCTGATTCAGACTTGAAATCACAGAACAATACAACGTCATTTGGGGAGAGGGAGAGGGATAGAGATGCCCTTGAATGGATTCCATCAGGACAGTGGAACAGAGGGTTAGAGACCAGAACACACACCCACCACCCAAAAGTGTATATGAGGATAGAGTATGTACGGCATGCATAATGCTCAGTCTCTCCTCAAATGGTGACCACAGGAATCAAGCAAAGAAAAAAACTGGACTAGAGTTAAGGAGCAACACTTACGTCTTTATTCATAATTACAAACTGCACCATGAAGTTGAAATAAAACCAGCCAACAGTGAATTTTAGACCAACATTTTTTATATAAAAAAGTATTCAGTAATGCCCTTGGAAGAGTTTCAAAGACAGGCCAAGACCACAGTCTGTAAAGTTCTCAAGTTAGCTTGTTTTTTGTTTAAAAAACTCTCCAAACACACACATACAGTACAGTATGCATGCACACTTGCAGACCCACCTACACTTGCAGACCCACCTACACTCGCAGACCCACCTGCACTCGCAGACCCACCAACACTCGCAGACCCACCTGCACTCGCAGACCCACCAACACTCGCAGACCCACCTACACTCGCAGACCCACCTACACTCGCAGACCCACCTACACTCGCAGACCCACCTACACTCGCAGACCCACCAACACTCGCAGACCCACCAACACTCGCAGACCCACCTACACTCGCAGACCCACCTGCACTCGCAGACCCACCAACACTCGCAGACCTACCCACACTCGCGGACCCATCCAACAATCACAGACCGAACTACACTCACAGACCCACCTACACTCACAGACCCACCTACACTCGCAGACCTACCCACACTCGCAGACCCACCAACACTCGCAGACCCACCAACACTCGCAGACCTACCCACACTCGCAGATCCACCAACACTTGCAGACCCACCTACATTCGCAGACCCACCTGCACTCGCAGACCCACCAACACTCGCAGACCTACCCACACTCGCGGACCCATCCAACAATCACAGACCGAACTACACTCACAGACCCACCTACACTCACAGACCCACCTACACTCACAGACCCACCTACACTCGCAGACCTACCCACACTCGCAGACCCACCAACACTCGCAGACCCACCAACACTCGCAGACCTACCCACACTCGCAGACCCACCAACACTTGCAGACCCACCTACATTCGCAGACCCACCTGCACTCGCAGACCCACCAACACTCGCAGACCTACCCACACTCGCGGACCCATCCAACAATCACAGACCGAACTACACTCACAGACCCACCTACACTCACAGACATAAGGAAACTATTTCACTAATACAGACACACCAGTTGGGGAGCAGTATATCAATCTCCTCATTAAAAACCAATACACAGTCCCCCGACTGTGAAATGCCATGCAAAATCTAGGGCTCTTGGGCTTTAGGAACTTTATAGAACCTGTGCAAACATCACTGTAAATAGATCTGAAAGCACAATGACACTTAAAGGCTTTGGAACAGTGGGTACACATATGATCGGGTCTCAACACTAAACACAAATGAGCTCCTCCTACTGCAGTTACCTACGCATCTGTTAAAGTAACGACAACATAATGATTCAACACATTCATTGTTGGAAATGAAACAGGTAGCATTATTCCATTATTGTTGTTTGGGACCTTTTTAACTGAAGAATATGTCTGTTTTTTATGATTGTGTTTTGCTTTCTGTGTATTGTTGTGTATAATTACATGTATTTTAATGTGTATATGAATGTGTAGTTTAATGTGTTTATTTCATTGTGATGTGTCAGTTTGTGCTAAACAGGGCTCGACTGGTCTTAGCATTGACTCCCTGTCAAAATACAGGTGAAATATATATATATATATTTTATATATACAAAATATGCAGACACTCAGAAACATAACAAGTTTATCTGAAAACTGATTAGAAAAAGGGGCACTAATGGTCTACAGACTAATCTCACCCATACAGTGCATTTGGAAAGTATTCAGACCACTTGACTTTTTCCACATTTTGCTACGTTACAGCCTTATTCTAAAAAAAAGTTTTTTAATTACCTCATCAATCTACACACAATACCCCATAATGACAAACCAAAAACATGTTTTTAGAAATGTTTGCAAATTTATAAAAAAATAAAACGGAAATATCATATTTACATAGACCACCATTCAAAAGTTTGGGGTCACTTAGAAATGTCCTTGTTTTCAATGAAAACATAAATTAAATAAGTTGCAAAATTAATAGGAAATATAGTGAAGTTGACATGGTTATAAATAATGCTTTTTAATTGAAATAATAATTGTGTCCTTCAAACTTTGCTTTCGTCAAAGAATCCTCCATTTGCAGCAATTACAGCCTTGCAGACCTTTGGCATTCTAGTTGTCAATTTGTTGAGGTAATCTGAAGAGATTTCACCCCATGCTTCCTGAAGCACCTCCCACAAGTTGGACTGGCTTGATGGGGACTTCTTACGTACCATACGGTCAAGCTGCTCCCACAACAGCTCAATAGGGTTGATATCCAGTGACTGTGCTGGCCACTCCATTATAGACAGAATACCAGCTGACTGCTTCTTCCCTAAATAGTTCTTACATAGTTTGGAGCTGTGCTTTGGGTCATTGTCCTGTTGTAGGAGGAAATTGGCTCCAATTCCGCGCCGTCCACAGGGTATGGCATGGCGTTGCAAAATGAAGTTATAGCCTTCCTTCTTCAAGATCCCTATTACCCTGTACAAATCTCCCACTTTACCACCACTAAAGCACCCCCAGACCATCACATTGCCTCCTCTATGCTTGACAGATGGCGTCAAGCACTCCTCCATCTTTTCATTTTTTTCTATGTCTCATGAATGTTCCAATCATCCGTTGTCCAGTTCTTTTGCCCCTCCAAATATTTTATTTTTATTGGTCAGTCTGAGATATGGCTTTTTCTTTGCAACTCTGCCTAGAAGGTCAGCATCCCGGAGTCACCTCTTCACTGTTGACATTGAGACTGGTGTTTTGCGGGTACTATTTAATGAAGCTGCCAGTTGAGGACTTGTGAGGCTTCTGTTTCTCAAACTAGACACTCTAATGTACTTGTCCTCTTTCTCAGTTGTACACAGCGGCCTCCCACTCCTCTTTCTATTCTGGTTAGAGACAGTTGGCACTGCTCTGTGAAGGTAGAACACAGCGTTGTACAAGATCTTCAGTTTCTTGGCAATTTCTCGCATGGACTAGCCTTCATTTCTCAGAACAAGAATAGACTGACGAGTTTCAGATGGAAGCTTGTTGTTTCTGGACATTTTGAGCCTGTAATCGAACCCACAAATGATGATGCTCCAGATACTCAACTATTCTAAAGAAGGCCAGTTTCATTGCTTCTTTAATCAGGACAACAGTTTTCAGCTGTGCTAACATAATTGCAAAAGGGTTTTCTAATCATCAATTAGCCTTTTAAAATGATAAACTTGGATTAGCTAACACAACGTGCTATTGGAACACAGGAATGATGGTTGCCGATAATGGGCCTCTGTACGCCTAAAAAATCAGCCGTTTTTAGCTACAGTATTCATTTACATTAACAATGTCTACACTGTATTTCTGATCAATTTGATATTATTTTAATGGACAGAAAATGTGCTTTTCTTTCAATAACAAGGACATTTCGAAGTGACCCCAAACCTTTGAACAGTAGTGTAAGTATTCAGACCCATTACTCAGTACTATATTGAAACACCTTTGGCAGCATTTACAGTCTTAAGTCTTCTTGGGTATGAAGCTACAAGCTTGGCACACCTGTATTTTGGAAGTTTCTCCCATTGTTCTCTGCAGATCCTCTCAAGCTCTGACAGGTTGGATGGAGGGTGTTGCTGCACAGCTATTTTCAGGTCTCTCCAGAGATGTTCGATCAGGTTCAAGGCTGGGCTCTGGCTGGGCCACTCAAGGACATTCAAAGACTTGACCCGAAGCCACTCCGGCGTTGTCTTGGCTATGTGCTTAGGGTTGTTATCCTGTTGGAAGGTTAACCTTCGCCCCAGTCTGAGGAACTGAGCTCTCTGGAGCAGGTGTTCATCAAGGATCTCGCTGTCCTTTGCTCCATTCATCTTTCCCTCAATCCTGACTAGTCTCCCAGTCCCTTCCGCTGAAAAACATCCCCACAGCATGATGCTGCCACCACCATGCTTCCCCTTAGGGATGGTGCCAGGTTTCGTCCAGACGTGACGTTTGGCATTCAGGCCAAAGAGTTCAATTTTGGTTTCATCAGACCAGAAAATCTTGTTTCTCATGGTCTGAGAGTCCTTATGGTGCCTTTTGGCAAATTCCAAGAGGAGTGTCATGTGCCTTTTACTGAGGAGTGGCTTCCGTCTGGCCACTCTACCATAAAGGCCTGACTAGGGAATTGCTGCAGAGATGGTTGTCCTTCTGTAAGGTTCTCACATCTCCACAGAGGACCTCTAGATCTCTGTCAGAGTGACCATTGGTTCTTGGAAACCTCCCTGAACAAGGCCCTTCTCCCCTGATTGCTCAATTTGGCTGGGCAGCCAGCTCTAGGAAGGGTCTTGGTGGTTTCAAAGTTCTTCCATTTAAGAATGATGGAAGCCACTGTGTTCCTGGGGACCTTCAATGCTGCAGAAATGTTTTGGTACCCTTCCCCAGATCTGTGCCTCAACACAATCCTGTCTCAGATCTCTATGGACAATTCCTTCAACCTCATGGCTTGGTTTTTGCTCTGAAATGCACCTCCAACTGTGGGACCTTATACAGACAGGTGTGCCTTTCCAAATCATGTCCAATCAATTGAATTTACCACAGGTGGACTCCAATCAAGTTGTAGAGACATCTCAAGGATGATCAATGGAAACAGGATACAAGTGAGCTCAATTTCTAGTCTCATAGCAAAAGGTCTGAATACTTACAGTTGAAGTCAGAAGTTTACATACACTTAGGTTGGAGTCATTAAAAATGGTTTTTCAACCACTCCACAAATTTCTTGTTAGCAAACTATAGTTTTGGCAAGTTGGTTAGGACATCTACTTTGTGCATGACGCGAGTAATTGTTTACAGACAGATTATTTCACTTATATCACTGTATCGTTATTATTATTTCACTGTATCACAATTCCAGTGGGTCAGAAGTTGACATACATTAAATTTACTGTGCCTTTAAACAGCTTGGAAAATTCCAGAAAATTATGTCATGGCTTTAGAAGCTTCTTATAGGCTAATTTACATCATTTGAGTCAACTGGAGGTGTACCTGTGGATGTATTTCAAGGCCTACCTTCAAACTCTCTGCTTGACAATCAAAAGAAATCAGCCAAGACCTCAGAAAAATATTGTAGACCTCCAAAAGTGTGGTTCATCCTTGGGAGCAATTTCCAAACACCTGAAGGTACCACGTTCATCTGTACAAACAATAATACACAATTCTAAACACCATGGGACCACGCAGCCGTCATACCGCTCAGGAAGGAGACGCGTTCTGTCTCCTAGAGATGAATATACTTTGGTGCGAAAAGTGCAAATCAATCCCAGAACAACAGCAAAGGACCTTGTGAAGATGCAGAAGGAAACAGGTACAAAAATGTCTATATCCACAGTAAAAACTAGTCCTATATCGACATAACCTGAAAGGCCGCTCAGCAAGGAAGAAGCCACTGCTCCAAAACCGCCATAAAAAAAGCCAGACTACGGTTTGCAACCACACATGGCGACAAAGATCGTACTTTTTGGAGAAATGTCGTCTGATCTGATGAAACAAAAATAGAACTGTTTGGCCATAATGACCATTGTTATGTTTGGAGGGGAGGCTTGCAAGCCGAAGAACACCATCCCAACCGTGAAGCATGGGGGTGGCAGCGTCATGTTGTGGGGGTGCTTTGCTGCAGGAGGGACTGGTGCACTTCACAAAATAGATGGCATCATGAGGAAAGAAAATGATGTGGATATTTTGAAGCAACATCTCAAGACATCAGTCAGGAAGTTAAAGCTTGGTCGCAAATGGGTCTTCCAAATGGACAATGACCCCAAGCATACTTCCAAAGTTGTGGCAATACGGGTTAAGGACAACAAAGTCAAGATATTGGAGTGGCCATCACAAAGCCCTGACCTCAATCCTATAGAAAATTTGTGGGCAGAACTGAAAAAATATGAAAAAGTGTGTGCGAGGCCAACAAACCTGACTCAGTTACACCAGCTCTGTCAAGAGGAATGGGCCAAAATTCACTCAATTTATTGTGGGAAGCTTGTGGAAGGCTACCCGAAACGTTTGACCCAAGTTAAACAATTTGAAGGCAATGCTACCAAATACTAATTGAATGTGTGAAAACTTCTGACCCACAGGGAATGTGATGAACGAAATAAAAGCTGAAATAAATAATTCTCTCTACTATTATTCTGACATTTCACATTCTTAAAATAAAGTGGTGATCCTAACTGACCTAAGAATGTCAGGAATTGTGAAAACTGAGTTTAAATGTATTTGGCTAAGGAGTATGCAAACTTCTGACTTCAACTGTATTTAAATAAGTTATTTATTTTTTGTATTGTTAATATATTTGCAAAAAAACGATGTGTTTTTGCTTTGTAATTAAGGGTATTGTGTGTAGATTGATGAGAAAAAATATATACATTTTAGAATAAGGCTGTAATAAAATGTGGAAAAAGTCGAGGGGTCTGTAATGGCTCTCCTCTTCGTCTGATGATGAGGAATAGGAATCAGCGGACCAACACGCAGCGTGGTAAGTGTTCATAGTAAATTTAATTAAATAAACTGAACACTGAATGACAAAAACCAACAAAGAGAGTGAACGACACGAAACAGAAAGCAACTACCCACAAACACAGGTGGGAACAGGCTACCTAGGTATGGTTCTAAATCAGAGACAACAATTGACAGCTGCCTCTGATTGGGAACCATACCAGGCCAAACACATAGAAATATAACACACAGAACAAAACATAGAAATGAAAAACATAGAATGAAAAACATAGAATGCCCACTCCAACTCAAACCAAAATAGAGACATAAAAAAGAACTAAGGTCAGGACGTGACAGGGTCTGAACACTTTTCAAATGTACTGTATGTTGATAATCTGGGAAACCAAACTGGCAGACGTGCTGACAGCAGCAAAGGAAGGTCCTGTCTTAGATCCTATTCCTCAATCTGTTTTCTCTCTCTGGGGGAGGAATAGTGTCAACAGGAAATATGGAAAGTCTTGCATGGCATCAGATATCTGAAGTTAGGGTGTGTGTGTGTGTGTGTGTGTGTGTGTGTGTGTGTGTGTGTGTGTGTGTGTGTGTGTGTGTACACTAAAAGGGAGGGAAATAATGGTAAATGCTATTTGATACTGGAGTCGCCATTTCTATGAGACAGGGTTAGGGGTCATGGGCCAGGGTTCAGAGGGAGTATTCTGAACAGAGGACAGCCGGAGAAGATACTGTAGAGTGAGAGAGAAAGGGAACGAAGCTCCATGGAGACAGTGACAGACGCATTTGCAGCAGCTGAGCTGTAAATGATGAATGAGCATGAGTACACGCACAGACACATACACACATACACACACAATAAAATAAGCTGATATAAAATAAACTGATATAGAGCCATGTAAAAGGATAGGAAAATAGTGTGATAAGGGTAGGAAAATAGTGTGATACGGGTAGGAAAATAGTGTGATAAGGGTAGGGAAATAGTGTGAAAGGCAAGGGGCCAGGGTTGCCCTGAGGTGGTGAAATACAAACAAACTTAGCTTTTTTTGTTAATGAGTGGCCCAACACTGAAGGAAACCATGTTCAGCATCAAAATACAGTGCCTTGCAAAAGTATTCATCCCTCTTGGTGTTTTTCATATTTTGTTGCATTACAACCTGTAATTTTAATGGATTTTTATTTGGATTTCATGTAATGGACATTCACAAAATAGTCCAAATTGGTAAAGTGAAATGAAAAAAGAAATGTTTAAAAAATAATAATAATAATAATCAAAAACGGAAAAATGGTGCATGCATATGTATTCACCCCCTTTGCTATGAAGCCTTAAATAAGATCATGTGCAACCAAATACCTTCAGAAGTCACATAATTAGTTAAATAACGTCCACCAGTGTGCAATCTAAGTGTCACATGATCTGTCACATGATCTCAGTATATATACACCTGTTCTGAAAGGCCCCAGAGTCTGCAACTTCACTAAGCAAGGGGCACCACCAAGCAAGCGACACCATGAAGACCATGAAGGAGCTCTCCAAACAGGTCAGGGACAAAGTTGTGGAGAAGTACAGATCAGGGTTGGGTTATAAGAACATATCAGAAACTTTGAACATCCCACGGAGCACCATTAAATCCATTATTTAAAAATGGAAAGAATATGGCACCACAACTAACCTGCCAAGAAAGGGCCAACCACCAAAACTCTCAGACCAGACAAGGAGAGCATTAACCAGACAGGCAATAAAGAGACCAAAGATAACCCTGAAGGAGATGCAAAGCTCCACAGTGGAGATTGGAGTATCTGTCCATAGGACCACGTTAAGCCATACATTCCATAGAGCTGGACTTTACGGAAGAGTGGCCAGAAAAAAGCCATTGCTTAAAGAAAAAAATAAGCAAACACATTTGGTGTTTGCCAAAAGGCATGTGGGAGACTCCCCAAACATATGGAAGAAGGTACTCTGAATTATGGAAGGAAGAAGGTACTCTGACTAGAATTGAGCTTTTGGCCATCAAGGAAAGTGTTATGTCTGGCCCAAACCCAACACCTCTCATCACCCCAAGAATGCACCCGGATGCTTTTCATCGGCAGGGACTGGGAAACTGGTCAGAATTGAAGGAATGATGGATGGCGCTAAATACAGGGAAATTCTTGAGGGAAACCTGTTTCAGTCTTCTAGAGATTTGAGACTGGGACGGGGGTTCACCTTCCAGCAGGACAATGACACAAAGCATACTGCTAAAGCAACACTCGAGTGGTTTAAGGGGAAACATTGAAATGTATTGGAATGGCCTAGTCAAAGCCCAGACCTCAATCCAATTGAGAACCTGTGGTATGACTTAAAGATTGCTGTACACCGGTGGAACCCATCCAATTTGAAGGAGCTGGAGCTGTTTTGTCTTGAAGAATGGGCAAAAATCCCAGTGGCTAGATGTGCCAATCTTATAGAGACATAGTCCAAGAGACTTGCAGCTGTAATTGCTGCAAAAGGTGGCTCTAAAAAAAGAGTTGACTTTGGGGGGTGAATAGTTATGCACACTCCCGTTTTGTGATTTTTTTTGTCTTATTTCTTGTTTGTTTCACAATAACAAATATTTTGTATCTTCAAAGTGGTAGGCATGTTGTGTAAATCAAATGATACAAACCCCCGCAAAATCTATCTTAACTCCAGGTTGTAAGGCAACAAAATAGGAAAAATGCCAAGGGGGGTGAATAATTTCTCAAGCCACTATAACTTATACCATGACCCAGTAAAGCTCTCTATCAAACACCACAAATCAACATTATAACCGTCAGGTTGCAACATTGCTTAATTTGAGACCCACACTCATATCGGCACTGGAGCCACAACTTGATTTGATCTGATTAATAAAGTTCAGCCCTGGGATAGTCACTCACCCCAGCACCTTATTAAACAGCTATTTAAACCAAGCAAATACATTAACAGGTTAATAAAATATGACAGATTCACCAAACAATGACACCAACAAGTAAGTCAACTTAAAACTGAGAACCACAGTAGGCTACATCAACAACAACAGCAAGGTTCAAAGCTCAGAGTTCCTTACCTGTGCTGAGGTACTTCCCGAGTTATTGAATATCAGAATGATGTCACTTCTGATTTCCTTTATCTCCAAGTTAAGTGATTGAAGATTGATAGAAAGTTTCAACTTCTGAGAGAGAGACCCTCACTAAGCCACTGCCAGAAATACTGACACACTCACCAACTCTGCCACCGCGAGTAATACTGAGACACACACGAGGCACAGAGAGAGAAGAGTGGGAGGGAGCAGGGGAAAGAGCTGCCAAATTCCACACAAATGGAGAGAGACAGAGCAAGAGAGAGACAGTATGATTTTTTGAATCAACAAAGATTCTTGTGAGACACGTGTCGGACTCTGATCTCTTGGAATGACTCCAGTTGAACTCTCTTTTGATCACTGTCTCGTTTGTTCTCCTGCTCTCTTGCTGTCAGTATCAGTAAATAACACATCCATCCCCATTAGAGCCCACTGTGGCTGGACCAGGGACCCAATGAGGAAGCGGGAAGGAGAGACGCTGACACCTTGTCCAGAGTGGTCATGGTTAGAAGAGATCCAGCTTTTTCAAATTAACATCAAACGTTTACTTTTTTTGCATTTTTGCAAATCCTAAACCTTTTCCTGACCTTAATCTAATTATTCTAACCTTCCACATGAATTATTCTAACCTGCTGCGTAACTTCTCCTAACCCACTATGAAAAGTCAAGTCTGACATTAATTTGACAAAGGCCGGCTCTCTTCTAGCCATGAGCCTCCCAGGCTGGGACACAACGGGGGTTACACACCCCAACTCCACACCATCCATTCCAATTACTCTCTCTGGGTCAATAACACTGGTGAATATTTTAAAAAACATTCTGAAACAGGATGGTACTGGTGCATCCTTTAAAAATTATATCCAGGAGGGTTGAAACAATGGTGGCAGTAATATGTTTACCTCAGATGATTGTATTTGTGGGTGGCACAAGTTTAATGAGCAAAGCAGCAGAGGCCAAATGTTATCCTAGCGGCTTCTTTGTCAAGTTTGTTTCCTATACTGTATTCTGTCTGCTTTTATCCTGCTGACAAGTTTAGCAGGCTGGGTCACAGTCTACTGGTCATCTAAAAGCCCCACAATACCCCTCAGTTCTAGGACTGACACAGGGCCAGATGACTTGAGGAAAAGGAGGCCGTTGGGGCTTAATTCTGTTTGTGGTAGAATGATGAGAAATGAAAAATTACAGTTCTATGTGACATCAGATATTTTGTTTTGCGTGCCAAATTGAAATAGGCCACTTATATAGCCCACTTTGGCCTGTTCTAAAAAAGCTTAGTTGGGTTGGCGCCCCCCCTTGGGTTGTGCCGTGGCGGAGATCTTTGTGGGCTATACTTGGCCTTGGATGGAAAGTTGGTGGTTGAAGATATCCCTATAGCGGTGTGGGGGCTGTGCTTTGTAGGTGGGGTTATATCCTGCCTGTTTGGCCCTGTCTGGGGGTATCGTCAGATGGTGCCACAGTGTCTCCTGACCCCTACTTTCTCAGCCCCTAGTATTTATGCTGCAGTAGTTTATGTGTCGGGGGGCTAGGGTCAGTTTGTTATATCTGGAGTATTTCTCCTGTCTTATCGAGTATCCTGTGTGAATATAAGTATGCTCTCTCTTATTCTCTCTCTCTTTCTCTTGTTTTCTTTCTTTCTTTCTTTCTTTCTTTCTTTCTTTTCTCTCTCTCTCTCTCTCTCTCTCTCTCTCTCTCTCTCTCTCGGAGGACCTGAGCCCTAGGACCATGCCTCAGGACTACCTGGCCTGATGACTACTTGCTGTCCCCAGTCCTCCTGGCCGTGCTGCTGCTCCAGTTTCAACTGTTCTGCCTGCGGCTATGAAACCTTGACCTGTTCACCGGACGTGCTACCTGTCCCAGACCTACTGTTTTCAACTCTCTAGAGACAGCAGGAGCGGAAGAGATACTCTCAATGATCGGCTATGAAAAGCCAACTGACATTTACTCCTGAGGTGCTGGCCTGTTGCACCCTCGACAACCACTGTGATTATTATTATTTGACCCTGCTGGTCATCTACGAACATTTGAACATCTTGGCCATGTTCTGTTATAATCTCCACCCGGCACAGCCAGAAGAGGACTGGCCACCCCTCATAGCCTGGTTCCTCTATAGGTTTCTTCCTAGGTTTTGGCCTTTCTAGGGAGTTTTTCCTGGCCACTGTGCTTCTACACCTGCATTGCTTGCTGTTTGGGGTTTTAGGCTGGGGTTCTGTACATCACTTTGAGATATCAGCTGATGTAAGAAGGGCTTTATAAATACATTTGATTTGATTAGTTATGATGGAACTAGACCCATTTAGAGTGCATATCACCTGGTCAGTAAGGGACAGATGGCTGTGAACCCTGCCTGATCATGTCCTGTACAACACACACACCCAGCCCTGAGACTGGCTACAGCCCTCACACTCCAAATGCTTACTGTACACAGAGATGGGCAGTATTTCTGTTACATGTATGTGAAATATGTACAGTGCATTCTGAAAGTATTCAGACCCCTTGACTTTTTCCAACTTTTGTTACTTTACTGCCTTATTCTAAAATGTATTAAATGAATTGTTTTCCTCATCAATCTACACACAATACCCCATAATGACAAAATGAAAATAGGTTTTAAGACATTTTTGCAAATGTATTAAAAATTAAAAATAAATATTTCAATTACTCCTGAGTATTTTGCATTACACTGGGCTAAACTACACTCTAATGTATTTTGTAACAAGATACTTTCAAGAGTTGTAATTTGTATTTTCAAAATACATAAACATTTTCTATACCATTTTTTATAGCGGTTCACCATTTTGTGGCCTCCTTTCACCCCACATGGTATCAGATGTCTGATGGCACTATGGTGTAATAAGAGCTACATTATCTAAATGTATATGTACAAATTAACAATTAGAAAGCATACTGAGTATTATTCTAATGAACTCAGCCCTAATAATAATACCCAGTGTGCTTTGCAATTCATTTTGGTATGTTCATTTTCACATATACATTTCCATTTTGGTCACTAACAGACACACTTATCAAGACTGACTTACAAGTCAGTGCATTCAACTAAGGTAGATAAACAACAACATATCACAGTCACTGTATTAAATAGAAGTATTTGGAAGTTTATTTTTGATACATTGATCTTTATGGTATTTTGTAATTGTATTTAGTATTTTTTGCCCATCCTGACTGTACAGTTAACATACAGTAAAGTGGTTGAGGTTTCTCTAGTGCACTGGGGCAAGGCCTGATACAAGAGCTAACATCAAATGCAGAATGAAAGGGTGTAGTTTTTCACTCAATGAAATGCTCAGCAGGGGTTCAGGTTTTGGGGTTTACAGCGTTGGGTGAATTGCCCAGTGATATTTTGGTCTGTGTGTGTCAATGGAGGCGCCGTCTGAGTGGCTGCCACTGGGACGAAGCAGCAGGTGGAATTATTTATGGTACTTGTTGCTAGGAGGGGTTGATACTATAGACAGTGTGTGTGTGTGTGTGAAAGAGAGAGAGAGGGAGAGAGAGAGAGAGAGAGATAGAGAGAGAGAGAGAGTGTGTGTGTGTGGGTCAGGGTTGGGCTCAATTCAGAATTTTAGATTTGACTCCTGTTGAACTCATGAGTTGAAATTCGAATTGAATTCGCCACACCTCACATGTTGTAGAATTAGAATTTGAGTTTGAGTGACAGGAAGTAGATTTAAATTCAGTGCAATTCAAAGAAATTCCACTCAGAATATGAGTGCCATTCAATCTGACAGATCACACTACCAAAATATATAACTTTTCTCTGTAAACAATGTTCATATACTCTTGTAACCTTTGTGGATAGAATAGCTAGTTACTGTGTATTTCCACCGATCATTTCATTTGTTTGGCTTCCTTTTGAAGGTGTCAGGGTCAACTTGAGGGTTACTTGTGCATTCTGGGAAATGTAGTCACATATTATTTTTTTGTCACGTGCCGAATACCACAGGTATATTGTATAGTATACCTTACTGTGAAATGCTTACTTACAAGCCCTTAACCAACAATGCAGTTTTAAGAAAATAGAGTTAAGAAAATATTTATAAATAAACAAAAGTTTAAAAAGTAACACAATAAAATAACAATAACGAGGTGGTACCAATATACGGGTGGTACCGATACCAAGTCAATGTGCGGGGGTACAGGTTTGTTGAGGTATAAACAGCAGGGGTTTAATTAAGTGATTAATGAAATATAACAACTTTGAATATTCGCATACAGGTTTTGTTTTCCATAATCATTCATTTTAAGTGTTTGTCCTGAAAATCGATTGTTTCAACAATATTTGATATGTATGTACACTACCGTTAAAAAGTTTGGGGTCACTTTATAATGTCCTTGTTCTTGAAAGAAAAGCTAATTATTTTATCCATTAAAAAACATCAAATTTATCAGAAATACAGTGTAAACATAGTTAATGTTGTAAATGACTATTAGCTAGTAGCTGGAAATGGCAGATTTTTTTCTGGAATATCTAAATAGGTGTACAGAAGCCCATTATCAGCAACCATCACTCCTGTGTTAAAATGGCAGGTTGTGTTAGCTAATCCAAGTTAATCATTTTAAAAGGCTAATTGATGATTAGAAAACCATTTTGCAATTATGTTAGCACAGCTGAAAACTGTTGTCCTTATTAAAGAAGCGATGAAACTGGCCTTCTTTAGACTAGTTGAGTATCTGGAGCATCAGTATTTGTGGGTTTGATTACAGGCTCAAAATGGCCAGAAACAAAGAACTTTCCTCTGAAACTTGTCAGTCTATTGTTGTTCTGAGAAATGAAGGCTATTCCATGTGAGATATTGCCAAGAAACTGAAGATCTCGTACAACGCTGTGTACTACTCCCTTCACAGAACAGCTTAAACTGGCTCTAACCAGAATAGAAAGAGGAGTGGGAGGCCCCGGTGCACAACTGTGCACGAGGACAAGTACATTAGAGTGTCTCAATGTTTCTCAAGAAAGGGTTTGGTTTCATATCCATTCCATTGGAGCTACGCTACTGTGATAAAGACATGAACATAACTGTGTGTGTATCCTCCGGCTTAAGTGAACATAAAACACAGGTAAATGAGACAATGAGTTTAACTGTTTCTGGATGTTCCCATTACTAATAATAGGCTGGCCCACAGTAGTTCAACCTCAGGCCTGCTGTTGCTGAGTGCTCTCTGGTCTGTATAGAACCTGGCCTGCCCACTCTGTAATCATTAGAGCTATAACACAGTGTTCAGGGAGGCTTGGTTCAGGAAGAGAGAGATCCTTTAGAACTGGAAGAGATGGTTCTGGCTGAGAGCATCAGGACTTTACAAGATGTTAGTCAACTGACTGAGCATGAAGAGCCTCCTCCCTATGAACAGCCATTGCCTTATGGAAAACACACGTACAATACAGTATCCACATTGCCCAACACAAGCACTATCACATTACACACCCACTTCATATGGAAACACCCATAAACAAACATGTACACTCTTGCTTACACGTAGGCAAACCCATTTACACAGAATAGGCTTTTTAAAAGGGTCAAGTCAGTGTAGCAAGATATCATACAAGGTATGCATCATCATGACACACTCCACATTCCCCAAGGAAACCAACTGACACAAACAAAAATAAGTTGGACCACTCATGAAGTCCACTTCGATGGGAGCATAAATTACAACAAATATGCAATGAATTGCAAATGTAATAAAACAAAACAGACATCTAGGAAAACACGTTTAAACATTTTCTAACCTCTAAACTGACTTATGATCTCAACATGGAGAGGAGAGGATGCCACGTTTTCAGCTAAGGTGAAACAAACAAGTGGATGTCGTAAAAATGCCTGATGTGAGAATTTAAAATGTAGAGAGATTTCAAGAACAATCTTGTGTTTCCATCTACCAGGTCAGTGAAGGATAAGAGAAAGGGAAAGTTCATAGCAGGCTTTCAGACCATAAGGTGGACTTAACTACGGTTTCGGCCGTCGCAGCAACTTCAGCTCTGCTGACATACAGTACATGGAACACAGCAACAAAGAGTAGCCTGATCCATGACCAGGTCACATGCTATAGGCTCTGGGTCTCCTGTAGAACTATCCTTAGACCAATGAATGTGACCCCTGACCTCTGTCATCTGTCATTCCATTCAATGTCTTATTCCTCCAACACCCTTAGATGTTTCTGGCTCAATCATACATCTAATTTGACTACTGCCTGTTTGTGAAGAGTGGGGTAGACTTTTAACAAGGAGGAAGTGACAGACACTTAGGGCCATCTGGAGACCATGACAGCAAAAACCTTCCCAAACACACACACACAAACACATGCATACACAAATACTTACACGCACACACACATGCACACATCTGCACCCATAGCCCAACCTCCTCTGCTTCCTGATGGTGGTGGTATATAGTGTTTGATAGATCACCTCTTTTATTTTATTTACTTTTTTTATTTTCATTTCACCTTTATTTAACCAGGTAGGCTAGTTGAGAACAAGTTCTCATTTATAACTGCAACCTGGCCAAGATAAAGCATAGCAGTTCGACAACCCAGAGTTACACATGGAGTAAACAATTAACAAGTCAATAACACAGTAGGAAAAAAAAGGGGAGTCTATATACATTGTGTGCAAAAGGCACGAGGTAGGCGAATAATTACAATTTTGCAGATTAACACTGGAGTGATAAATGATCAGATGGTCATGTACAGGTAGAGATATTGGTGTGCAAAAGAGCAGAAAAGTAAATAAATAAAAACAGTATGGGGATGAGGTAGGTAAAAATGGGTGGGCTATTTGCCGATAGACTATGTACAGCTGCAGCGATCGGTTAGCTGCTCAGATAGCAGATGTTTGAAGTTGGTGAGGGAGATAAAAGTCTCCAACTTCAGCGATTTTTGCAATTCGTTCCAGTCACAGGCAGCAGAGAACTGGAACGAAAGGCGGCCAAATGAGGTGTTGGCTTTAGGGATGATCAGTGAGATACACCTGCTGGAGCGCGTGCTACGGATGGGTGTTGCCATCGTGACCAGTGAACTGAGATAAGGCGGAGCTTTACCTAGCATGGACTTGTAGATGACCTGGAGCCAGTGGGTCTGGCGACGAATATGTAGTGAGGGCCAGCCGACTAGAGCGTACAAGTCGCAGTGGTGGGTGGTATAAGGTGCTTTAGTGACAAAACGGATGGCACTGTGATAGACTGCATCCAGTTTTGATCAGTAAAAAAATAAAACAAAAATTCTATGTACAGTGAGTGCAAATTTTTATTTATTTTATTTTTTTATTTCACCTTTATTTAACCAGGTAAGCAAGTTGAGAACAAGTTCTCATTTACAATTGCGACCTGGCCAAGATAAAGCAAAGCAGTTCGACACATACAACGACACAGAGTTACAAATGGAGTAAAACAAACATACAGTCAATAAAACAGTAAAAAAATAAATAAAAAAAAAAAAAACAAGTCTATATACAATGTGAGCAAATTAGGTGAGAAGGGAGGTAAAGGCAAAAAAGGCCATGGTGGCAAAGTAAATACAATATAGCAAGTAAAACACTGGAATGGTAGTATTGCAATGGAAGAATGTGCAAAGTAGAAATAAAAATAATGGGGTGCAAAGGAGCAAAATAAATAAATAAATTAAATACAGTTGGGAAAGAGGTAGTTGTTTGGGCTAAATTATAGGTGGGCTATGTACAGGTGCAGTAATCTGTAAGATGCTCTGACAGTTGGTGCTTAAAGCTAGTGAGGGAGATAAGTGTTTCCAATTTAAGAGATTTTTGTAGTTCGTTCCAGTCATTGGCAGCAGAGAACTGGAAGGAGAGGCGGCCAAAGAAAGAATTGGTTTTGGGGGTGACTAGAGAGATATACCTGCTGGAGCGTGTGCTACAGGTGGGAGATGCTATGGTGACCAGCGAGCTGAGATAAGGGGGACTTTACCTAGCAGGGTCTTGTAGATGACATGGAGCCAGTGGGTTTGGCGACGAGTATGAAGCGAGGGCCAGCCAACGAGAGCGTACAGGTCGCAATGGTGGGTAGTATATGGGGCTTTGGTGACAAAACGGATAGCACTGTGATAGACTGCATCCAATTTGTTGAGTAGGGTATTGGAGGCTATTTTGTAAATGACATCGCCAAAGTCGAGGATTGGTAGGATGGTCAATTTTACAAGGGTATGTTTGGCAGCATGAGTGAAGGATGCTTTGTTGCGAAATAGGAAGCCAATTCTAGATTTAACTTTGGATTGGAGATGTTTGATATGGGTCTGGAAGGAGAGTTTACAGTCTAACCAGACACCTAAGTATTTGTAGTTGTCCACGTATTCTAAGTCAGAGCCTGAGGTAAGATGAGGTAAGATAAGGGAGTTAAGGCAATAAATAGGCCATGGTGGTGAAGTAATTACAATATAGCAATTAAACACTGGAATGGTAGATGTGCAGAAGATGAATGTGCAAGTAGAGATCCTGGGGTGCAAAGGAGAAAGATCAATAAATAAATACAGTATGGGGATGAGGTAGTTGGATGGGCTATTTACAGATGGGCTATGTACAGGTGCAGTGATCTGTGAGCTGCTCTGACAGCTGGTGCTTAAAGCTAGTGAGGGAGATATGAGTATCCAGCTTCAGTGATTTTTGCAGTTCGTTCCAGTCATTGATTCCAAGATGGCGTAGCAGTCGAACGTCTTGTCGTGTCGTGTCCCTTGTATATATCGTTTTTTAATATATTTTTTAACATATTTTTCTTCGCATATCTTTTAAAACATTTTGTTAAACCTCAACTTCTAAATACTCTCCTGCCTCACCCAATGTAGCTATTTTCTTCTAAAGTATTTATATCTACTTTGGATCCGGAACCCCTCAACTGAAGCTAGCCAGCTAGCTACCAGCTAGCTACCAGCTATCAGTCAGCAAACCATTGCTAGCGGTCTTCAGCTAACCGGTCTTCAGCTAACCTTTAGCTCGGAAAGCTCTCGCCAGTTCGAACAACACGACGCTAAGCAGAGCATAACGGACCTATTATTTTTTATCCCCGGATTCCCACCGGATTCCCACCGCAAACATTTTCAGCTGGATTCTTCACAACTAGCTATCTAGCTAACCGCAACCCCGGATGATTACTCCTGGCTAGCGTTTCCACCCACTTAGCTTGAAGCTAGCCCGGCCAGAGCTCCTGTGCTACCACCGAAGCATACTCCTGGGCTACAATATCCGGACCCACGACCGGTCTATCGATGTCACCGCATGAAGAGGAATAAACAGACTCACCCCATCGCGACGTCCCCCAAAGGCTAACTTTCTAGCCCTTGCTATCTCCTTGCTTGCTAATTCGGCCTGCTAACTGCTAGCTTGTTTAGCCCCGGTCCGCTAACTGCTACCTTGTTTAGCCCTGGCCTACTAACTGTTAGCTTGTTAGCACAGGCCTGCTAACCGTCTGAATCGCCGCGTCCCAAACACTCACTGGACCCATATTTACTTTCTATCTCTTTTCGATTTTTAATTTGTTTATACCTTCCGGTAACCTGCCTCACCCAATGTGATACGGAATCGCCATTATTTTAAATTTTTATAACACACTCAAGAACCTCCAGAAGCTAACCAGCTAACTATCTACAAGCTATTTAGTCATTGTTAGCCACTGCTAACTGTTATTTAACCTGGATAACACTCGCCAGTCCAGCTTCCCTGCCCCATCCACCGCTGCCCCCCTGGACACTGATCACTTGGCTACATAGCTGATGCATGCTAGACTGTCCATTAATCCCGGTACTCCATTCTGCTTGTTTATGTTTTATCTGTCGGCCCCAGCCGCACTCAGGCTCTGTGTGTAGTTAATCCGACCCTCCCTGCCTAGCCAACGCCATTTTACCTGCTGTTGTTGTGCTAGCTGATTAGCTGTTGTTGTCTCACTTACTGTTTTAGCTACTGTTTTAGCTAGCTCTCCCAATTCAACACCTGTGATTACTGTATGTCTCTCTCAAATGTCAATATGCCTTGTATACTGTTGTTCAGGTTAGTTATCATTGTTTTAGTTTACAATGGAGCCCCTAGTTCCACTCTTCATACCCCTGATACCTCCTTTGTCCCACCTCCCACACATGCGGTGACCTCACCCATTACAACCAGCATGTCCAGAGATACAACCTCTCTCATCATCACCCAGTGTCTGGGCTTACCTCCGCTGTACCCGCACCCCACCATACCCCTGTCTGCGCATTATGCCCTGAATATATTCTATCATGCCCAGAAATCTGCTCCTGTTATTCTCTGTCCCCAACGCTCTAGGCGACCAGTTTTGATAGCCTTTAGCCGCACCCTCATACTACTCCTCCTCTGTTCCGCGGGTGATGTGGAGGTAAACCCAGGCCCTGCATGTCCCCAGGCACCCTCATTTGTTGACTTCTGTGATCGAAAAAGCCTTGGTTTCATGCATGTCAACATCAGAAGCCTCCTCCCTAAGTTTGTTTTACTCACTGCTTTAGCACACTCTGCTAACCCTGATGTCCTTGCCGTGTCTGAATCCTGGCTCAGGAAGGCCAAAGGGGGAGGAGTTGCAGTCTACTGCAGAGATAGCCTGCAAAGTAATGTCATACTTTCCAGGTCCATACCCAAACAGTTCGAACTACTAATCTTGAAAATTACTCTCTCCAGAAATAAGTCTCTCACTGTTGCCGCCTGCTACCGACCTCCCTCAGCACCCAGCTGTGCCCTGGACACCATTTGTGAATTGATTGCCCCCCATCTAGCTTCAGAGTTTGTTCTGTTAGGTGACCTAAACTGGGATATGCTTAACACCCCGGCAGTCCTACAATCTAAGCTAGATGCCCTCAATCTCACACAAATCATCAAGGAACCCACCAGGTACAACCCTAAATCTGTAAACATGGACACCCTCATAGACGTCATCCTGACCAACTGGCCCTCCAAATACACCTCCGCTGTCTTCAACCAGGATCTCAGCGATCACTGCCTCATTGCCTGTGGTGGGTAGTATATGGGGCTTTGGTGACCAAATGGATGGCACTGTGATAGACTGCATCCAATTTGTTGAGTAGAGTGTTGGAGGCTATTTTATAAATGACATCGCTGAAGTCGAGGATTGGTAGGATGGTCAGTTTTACGAGGGTATGTTTGGAAGCATGAGTGAAGGATGCTTTGTTGCGAAATAGGAAGCCGATTCTAGATTTAATTTTTAATTGGAGATGCTCAATGTGAGTCTGAAAGGAGAGTTTACAGTCTAACCAGACACCTAGGTATGTGTAGTTGTCCACATATTCTACGTCAGAACTGTCCAGAGTAGTGATGTTGGACAGGCGGGCAGGTGCAGGCAGCGATCGGTTGAAGAGCAGTTGGAGGCCACGGAAGGAGAGTTGTATGGCATTGAAGCTCGTCTGGAGGTTTGTTAACACAGTGTCCAAAGGGGGGGCAGAAGTATACAGAATGGTGTCGTCTGCATAGAGGTGGATCAGAGAATCACCAGCAGCAAAAGCGACATCATTGATGTATACAGAGAAGCGAGTCGGCCCGAGAATTTAACCCTGTGGCACCCCTCCTCTGTAAGGAGGAAACACAGGAATCCAGGAGAATGGGTTTAAAAACCATTGAAACTTCCTGAACACATTTGAACCACAAGTTTAAAACACCCAGTGATTGGAGCAGTAATGGTGAGTCCGAGGACCCAAATGCATTTCAGCCCAGCTTGAACAAAAAAGGGGAATCATGAGCTCAAATTAGGGAAAAGCATTCCTTAATACCAGGACACTTCAACAGGTGACTATCCAGGAAAATACAGAAAAAATTAGCACTCTGTGTCTGCATTGATCCCTGGCTTCAGCATGATGCAAATGTCTAACTATTTTTTATCTTTCTCTTTATCTTTCACTCAGATGTTCCCCACAAATTAAAGGTCCAAAGCAGTTTTTATCTCAACATCAAATCATTTCAGGGTAACAATAATGTATCTTACTGAGATTGTTTTCAATTATTATGTTAAACAGAAACAAAAATAGCTGCTTAGCAAAAATCCATTTCTCAAGCAAGAATTTTGCTAGGACTGTCTGGGAGTGGTCTGAGGGGCCTAATTGGATGAGCCTAATGGGAGGGATATGTAACCTAAAAACGAGCTGTTAATGGCAGAGAGGAGGGCAAACTGTCTTTCTTATTTGGTCTATTGATGGACGTTATGGCAAAATTTAGATTTCTATAAATGTGTAGATAAATAGACATACCCCAAAAAATGAAACATTCATGGGATGGCAATAAACAATAACTAGTAATGCCGCATAGTTCTAGAAAGTTCTGGTAAAAAAATTGTCATAAATTGCTGAGATGTACTGACTTTTGAGGACACAAGCTCAAGTGCATAGTACAAATATTATTAAAATATTAAAATACAAAAAATCATATATATGTTTTTTTCTATTCAACAAATCTTTTGCAGAATCTTCTACAACATAGTGTGGAAATATATGAAAAAAACAGGGAAATCACGTTTTTGACGCACTGCTTCTTTAAGAAAACCACCTTCAATGACAGACTGTCTCAGAAATCAGGCGCCATGTAAAACGTGTTCCTCACTCTGAACTCTGAGAAACATGTTGACTAAGAGGAGCTATAGCCTACATCTAAACAGCTATAACTCTGAGTCATCAGAAGTCCTTGTTTAAAACTTAAGACAGTTATATAATGTCTATCTGCTGCCAAAAAAACTTGATATACAGTAGATGCTTAAAAAAGGATGAACACTGATAAAATGCTGGAAAAAAATTAATGTGCCCTCTATAGATAACTATGAAGTGATCCTGTATGTTGTTGTTATCTCTTGGTTGAGAGAGATGACAGGGAGCAGCAGGAGACATATTACTCTGTAACCTCCCCAACTTCCAAACTCATCTCTTAATGCACAGACACATGAGACGTCTCATCCTACCCTTTACATGAAAATGAATACACCCACACGGACCCCCTAAATACTACTGTCTATATGACATCATCCCCAAACATAGTGCCTTATCACTGACCTGTGGGTCTGGGTCACAGAAAAACTGTGGCTGTGCATACAGAGAGGGAGGAGACGGGGGAAACAGGGACAGAGAGCTGGAGGAGGAGAAAACGAGGAATGGAGATCATGACAATGGTGGAGAGAAGAGAAAATGAGAAAAGAGAGATAGAGATGGAGATACCTCTCCTGAGTCTGAGTGAGACAGTTTAACGTGTACAGCTGTAATCCTGTCACATGGACATGGTTCTGGGAGGAAAAACCCAACCTTGGTTTTATGAGTCCCATATGACCCTCGTCTGGTCATAAAACAGGCTTGTACACTCACACAGACTGACACACGCTTGCACATTCACATTCAAATGAACACATAGTCAAACACATAAAAACACACGGTATGTTAAAATAGACACACACACACACACACACACACACACACACACACACACACACACACACACACACACACACACACACACACACACACACACACACACACACACACACACACACACACACACACACACACACACACACACACACACACACACACTATTTTACAAACCATCAGTTACTCACACTGGCAGTCACACAGTCTACACACAGTAATTCCATGAAGAATTCCTCCTTTTTAAATATCAGACAGATAATTGAATCAAGCCTTACAAGCCTTCAAACACTGGGTCCTGGGAGCCGCACAGGAATCCAACCCAAGACAAACAGCACAAAATATCACACATCAAAAGGCATCTTACTGTAAGCTGAATCTAATGGTCGTGCCTTATCAAGCATGATGAGTGGCTGGAGGGAGTCATTATGCAGGTGAGCCCAGGAATGTAGCTCTGTGCTGTACTGTATCAGGCCTAGCTGTAGAACAGGCCCTCACCTCTGACTCACAACACACAGTGAACTGATCTCAGAACTGTAACTCTTCTGTTTGGATCAAGATTAGGAGATGTGACGTATTCAAGTATATCCCAATCTCCTTTCGTCCAAGTTCATAAGATCTATCATGGTTCTATAACCAAGTGTGTTCCAGAAACGTGCTTGTAACTTTGTGTTTGAGGTGTAGTTTGTATGTGCTTGAGGTATTATCTGTGTGCTTTAGGGGTACTTTGGACGTACTGTATGTTAGCTGATGAATGCTGCGCTATGCTAGTGTGTATGTCAGTGAGTATGTGATGAGATGCGATCAGTGTTTCCAGATGATGGGAGGTAAGTGCATTTCTAAGTGTTTACCCTGAGAGCTGAACTGGAACGGAGGACACACAGAGTATCTGAAGAAGCTGTGGGAGATGTATGGTCCTGTCCCCTGTCCTTCTGTACTGTCTGTAGCTAGTCTATAGCATTACCCGCCTCCAACGTCACGACTGCTGCCTTTGTCTGGCTCCAACACACTTTATGTCAAGTCTGGTATTTTACTTTCAACTCTCCAAACCGTCTCTCACTAATGCACTTATATAAATCTAACGCTTAATCCCCCTCTCTCTTCTCCTCTCCCTATCTATCTCCCTTTGCATTCTCTCTTTACGCTGTCTCGCCTCCCCTCCCTATCTACCTCCCTTTGCATTCTCTCTTTACCCTGTCTCTCCTCCTCTCCCTATCTACCTCCCTTTGCATTCTCTCTTTACCCTGTCTCTCCTCCTCTCCCTATCTACCTCCCTTTGCATTCTCTCTTTACCCTGTCTCTCCTCCTCTCCCTATCTACCTCCCATTGCA
The DNA here is from genome assembly GCF_034236695.1 of Oncorhynchus nerka. Classification (NCBI taxonomy): domain Eukaryota; kingdom Metazoa; phylum Chordata; class Actinopteri; order Salmoniformes; family Salmonidae; genus Oncorhynchus; species Oncorhynchus nerka. The sequence continues at coordinate 70,103,501 of NC_088419.1, forward strand.
TTCTCTCTTTACCCTGTCTCTCCTCCTCTCCCTATCTACCTCCCTTTGCATTCTCTCTTTACCCTGTCTCTTCTCCTCTCCCTATCTACCTCCCTTTGCATTCTCTCTTTACCCTGTCTCTTCTCCTCTCCCTATCTATCTCCCTTTGCATTCTCTCTTTACCCTGTCTCTCCACCTCTCCCTATCTACCTCCCTTTGCATTCTCTCTTTACCCTGTCTCTCCTCCTCTCCCTATCTACCTCCCTTTGCATTCTCTCTTTACCCTGTCTCTCCTCCTCTCCCTATCTACCTCCCTTTGCATTCTCTCTTTACCCTGTCTCTCCTCCTCTCCCTATCTACCTCCCTTTGCATTCTCTCTTTACCCTGTCTCTTCTCCTCTCCTATCTACCTCCCTTTGCATTCTCTCTTTACCCTGTCTCTTCTCCTCTCCCTATCTACCTCCCTTTGCATTCTCTCTTTACCCTGTCTCTCCTCCTCTCCCTATCTACCTCCCTTTGCATTCTCTCTTTACCCTGTCTCTCCTCCTCTCCCTATCTACCTCCCTTTGCATTCTCTCTTTACCCTGTCTCTCCTCCTCTCCCTATCTACCTCCCTTTGCATTCTCTCTTTACCCTGTCTCTTCTCCTCTCCCTATCTACCTCCCTTTGCATTCTCTCTTTACCCTGTCTCTCCTCCTCTCCCTATCTACCTCCCTTTGCATTCTCTCTTTACCCTGTCTCTCCTCCTCTCCCTATCTACCTCCCTTTGCATTCTCTCTTTACCCTGTCTCTCCTCAATCCTCCTTTATCTCTCTCTGGTTTGGTAAGTTAGTCATTTTGTGTACAGACCCTGAGTTGACCATATACCACAGACATCAGGATTACCCTCAATATCAGTTATAATGTTAGCACAAATAGACATGGTCATAGAATTACAGGCAATGCTGTTACTTCCCTCATACACACAAAACAAAATGTGTAAATAGTATTAGCGAAGCTGTTTGTGTGTGTGGTGATAAGTGACCGAGCACAGGAGGACCCTCCTTGTCCTTGATGCTCCAGGCTGCCAGACAGCGGAACTGGAAAAGTCTCACCTCCAAACTTCACACCCTATCTCCAGCCCAGGGCCAGAAGTCAGGCTGGGAACCAACAGCTCGCATGGTCATGCCTGCTGTTAACACACACTGACGAACAGCAGTGACACGTGTCCATCTGAAGGATTTACTGCTGACATGCTAGTTTACTGTACTTATGTGTGCACCCCTCTGTTCAAGGTTTTTTAATGGTATTTCACACTTTTATTGACCCACTTTGGAATTCAGAGGGGGATACAGGTAGGTGAGATCAACAGTGGGAAGCTCAGACGCAGGGATTGAACCCCGGTCTCCAGTGAGGAGTCTACATGTGATTGGTGCCAGGGATTATTACCACTACACCACAGCTCTGCACATCAAACATACTGTATGAAAGTGGCAGTAATGATGCACTGTATGAGCATATGGATTGACTGACGATTGCTCTTACACTGTTACCTCACTACATTCGCAAACAGCATGGTGTTAACTACCAGAACACATCTACTCATGTATTTACACACACATATTCACATACACACACATCCTTCAACCCACAGCATAGTGACAACTACCTGTGAGTAATAATAACTTTCACATATGCCTGCAAACAATAAAAAGACTGCACAAACACCAGCGAATCAGCTCCAAGTTATTTTAATTCTGGAAATCTGTTCCAAAGCATTGCCACGCTTGGGCTTCTTGAGGCCAATTTGCAGTCTACAAATCATTTGTAATTATATTCCGGACCGCGGCTGAATCTATTGATTATCACTATCCTAAGCTTTGTTAGTATTGAGAACTACGATTTGACATCATTCTCATGCACTGCTAACAGAAGGTATGAAAGTGCCCGCTAGCGCTCCAACATGGGAGATGAAACAGGACCCTGAGGCAGATGTAAAAATGACAGCCATCCTAAAATGGGCCAAACAGTCAGCAGCAGCATTACAGTCCCACTACGTCATAGGTTGGTAGTGGGCTGGTCGGCTGGCTGCTATGACCTCATACTATAGCTGTTGTTAAACAGAAATAAAGAGGAAGTTAATGTATCTCTTTACTACTACAGCAACATCACACTCGGCAAACATCTCTTTTAACCCCCCGCCCTCCCCATGTCTGTCCAGTTGTCTCAATATATGAGGATGAGGACCGAAGCCCTATGGTACCATATGATGTAACTGATATGGATTACAGCTATAGCTGAGTTATCTGTTACACTAGGAGGGAAAAAGAGTAAACATTGCTTGTGCAAATATGAGCTTTTAATTTAAACAGAAATCCTATATTTGATGACAAATTCCAACCTCAGCGTAGGGAATGCCGTGTGCTCCTGGTGATGGAAAAGCTGCCTTGTTTGGATTTCATCGCAAAATTCCTCTCTAGCTTCTCATCTTCCTCAAGTTTCCTCTGTGGTTGTGTGTTTGGTTTATCCCGTGCAGCCAAGGCTGCTTCCTCACGGCTGTCTCCTTCTACGTCTCACTACCGACTCTCTACTCCAAGACCAGTTTAGAAAATGCTTTGTTTGCACGACAAGCAGTTATGGTGATGACAAGAAAGAACATTAAACAGAAAGCCTTTAAATAACACATCAAAACACAAAACAATTAAAGCTGGAATCATTAAAAGAGAAGTTCACCCAAAATCCAGAAACTCACAAGTGATTCAATACACTGAAACTAGTTCAGTGGAGTTTGCCCTCTCCCCCTCACTCTCTCTGTAATGCTGTACTGGCTGCACTTTATACAGGAAATCAAGGGAAGAAGGCACAAAATTTCACATAAAAAAAACAACCCCGCTGCGAATATAACCATAACTTTAGAGGAGGTGTCCCTGACACACACATATGCACACACACACACACACACACACAGACACACACACACCATCCTGATGTCAAACAGGCCTCTCTCTCAGTATAAACTAGTGTATCACAGGCTGTATCACAACTGGCCATGATTGGGAGTCCCATGGGGCGGCGCACAATTGGCCCAGCGTCATCCGGGTTTGGCCGGTGTAGGCTGTCATTGTAAATAAGAATTTTTTTCTTAACTTACTTGCCTAGTTAAATAAAAGTTATATTAAAAAAAAATCTAATTTAAAAATGTAAAAAAAGGTTGAGGAGCTGGAGTGTACACTGAATACCAGGCGCTCAGGGACCGTAGGACTCTCGCACCAAGACCACAGACAGCTGCAATCGCCCATGACCACGGGAGACTGCGCCCAGCCAACAGGAATGCCTCTCCTAGTGGGAATGTAAAATGTTGACACTACTAGCTCATCACCAATTCATTACCCTGAGAGTGAATGTACAAAAGGCCTTTTTAGAGGTGAAGACTGGGGATCTCTTGCCAAGACCTGGCAACCCCATCATGGGAAATTAGCTTTAAAATGAGGGAGATACAAACACACCACACCTATGCAAACACACCACACACACACACACACACACACACACACACACACACACACACACACACACACACACACACACACACACACACACACACACACACACACACACACACACACACACACAATCATGTACACACCTGAGAACACACTCACACTAGAGAGTCAATTATATAATGAAATTAGTGTAATGAGGAACAAAGGGTAGGGAAAATAGCACATAGAAAATGTGGGTGCGTGAGAATGCCTTTTGAGACAAGTATGCCATAGGGTAATATGCAAATGGTTGGGGGGGGGGCAGGAAGGAAGGAAAATCTATCTATTTAGTATCTGTGCTGGTATCTCATTTGATAAGATTAGCAGTTGATGTGCTTGTTATAATCAATCTTATCAGCAGACTCAACAGCCTTGGTTTCTCTAATGACTGCCTCGCCTGGTTCACCAACTACTTCTCTGATAGAGTTCAGTGTGTCAAATCGGAGGGCCCGTTGTCCGGACCTCTGTCAGTCTCTATGGGGGTGCCACAGGGTTCAATTCTCGGGCCGACTCTCTTCTCTGTATATATCAATGATGTCGCTCTAGCTGCTGGTGATTCTCTGATCCACCTCTATGCAGACGACACCATTCTGTATACATCTGGCCCTTCCTTGGACACTGTGTTAACTAACCTCCAAACGAGCTTCAACACCTTGTAACACTCCTTTCATGGCCTCCAACTGCTCTTAAATGCTAGTAAAACTAAATGCATGCTCTTCAACCGATTGCTGCCCGTACCCGCCCGCCCGCCTAGCATCACTACTCTGGACGGTTCTTACTTAGAATATGTGGACAACTACAAATACCTAGGTGTCTGGCTAGACTGTAAACTCTCCTTCCAGACTCACATTAAGCATCTCCAATCCAAAATTAAATCTAGAATCGGCTTCCTATTTCGCACTCATGCTGCCAAACATACCCTCGTAAAACTGACCATCCTACCGATCCTTGACTTTGGCGATGTCATTTACAAAATAGCCTCCAACACTCTACTCAGCAAATTGCATGTAGTCTATCACAGTGCCATCCATTTTGTCACCAAAGCCCCATATACTAACCCCCACTCCGACCTGTATGCTCTCGTTGGCTGGCCCTCGCTTCATATTCGTCGCTAAACCCACTGGCTCCAGGTCATCTATCAGTCCTTGCTAGGTAAAGCCCCACCTTATCTCAGCTCACTGGTCACCATAGCAACATCCACCCGTAGCACGCGCTCCAGCAGGTATATTTCACTGGTCATCCCCAAAGCCAACACCCCCTTTGGCCACCTTTCCTTCCAGTTCTCTGCTGCCAATGACTGGAACGAATTGCAAAAATCACTGAAGCTGGAGACATATCTCCTTCACTAACTTTAAGCATCAGCTGTCAGAGCAGCTTACCGATCACTGTACCTGTACACAGCCTATCTGTAAATAGCACACCCAACTACCTCATCCCCATATTGTCATTTTTTTGTTGCTCTTTTGCACCCCAGTATCTGTACCTGCACATCATCATCTGCAGATCTATCACTCCAGTGCTAATGCTAAATTGTAATTATTTCGCCACTATGGCCTATTTATTGCCTTACCTCCCTAATCTTACTACATTTGCACACACTGTACATAGATTTTTCTATTGTATTATTGACTGTACGTTTGTTTATTCCATGTGTAACTCTGTGTTGTTGTTTTTGTCACTGCTTTGCTTTATCATGGCCAGGTCGCAGTTGTAAATGAGAACTTGTTCTCAACTGGCCTACCTGGTTAAATAAAGGTGAAATAAAAAATCATGACCTTCCTAAGAAGTTGCTATGACAGATAATAAACATTGTCCATATTACCAAGGCTATCTCCACAGCCTGGTATCTATGGATAAATATCTCTTTACTACTAGCAACATCAGACTCTGCCAACATCTCCTTTATCCCCTCTCCCCTATCACTCTCACTCTCTCTTTTCTCATTTCAATCTCACATCTACCCATGTCTGTCCAGTTGTCTCAATATATGAGGATGAGGACCGAAGCCCTATGGTACCATATGATGTAGCTGCTGATATGGATTACAGCTATAGCTGAGTTATCTGTTACACAAGGAGGGGGGGGGAGTAAACATCGGCTGTGCAAATATGAGCTTTTAATTTAAACAAGAACCCTATATTTGATGACAAATTCCAACCTCAGCGTAGGGAATGCCGTGTGCTCCTGGTGATGGAAAAGCTGCCTTGTTTGGATTTCATCGCAAAATTCCTCTCTAGCTTCTCATCTTCCTCAAGTTTCCTCTGTGGTTGTGTGTGTTTGGTTTATTGGTATGTCTTTCTTAAAATATTATAATTAAATAGTAAGGAATATGCAGGCTAAATGCTAAACATTCTGTACATTTTGATGGACCATCATCACCTTTAGCTGCAAGGCAGTGAGATAGCTGTTGTTCACTGCATCCATGTGATACTTTTCCTTAGCATATCACCCCTGATATCAGATTACAGGGTATTTCCCAAAACACATCCCCTCTGCAACTCCTGGGGTACAACCGCAGGGAACAGATGTGACTGTGACACACACACACAGGGAGGTATATTCATCCTTAAAATCCTCACACAGGCAGGGAGGTAACTTCATCCTTAAAATCCTCACACACATGCAGACCCCACTTGGCCTCTGTAAACAAACCCTGCATGCATAAATCCATACAGCGCCTACAAGGCCTTTGTGCAAATTACACTGTCTGCTATGCCAAACCCAATGTTTACATACTGGCATGCCTCTCCACACCTGGAACTGATTGGGTGTATTGTAGAGGTATAAGATCCCTGTACAGCTCGAATGAAGATGTTACTTATTCCTTGTCTGCAATGTAGGAGGGGATATGACCTCTCAAATCAAATCAAATCCAATTTTACTTGCCACATGCGCCGAATACAACCGGTGTAGACCTTACAGTGAAATGCTTACTTACAAGCCCTTAAGCAACAATGCTTTAAGAAGTTAAGAAAAAACTAAATGTGTTAATTAAAAAATAGATAAGTAAAATATAGAAAATAGATAACAAAGGTAACAAAAATGTAACAGCAGCAGTAAAATAACAAGCAAGGCTGTATACAGGGGGTTCCGGTACAGAGTCAATGTGCGGGGGCACCGGTTAGTCGAGGTAATTGAGTAATATGTACATATATATGTACAGGTAGAGGTAAAGTGACTATGCATAGATTATAAACAGTGAGTAGCAGCAGCATATAAGAGGGGTCTGGGTAGCCATTTGATTAGCTGTAATGGGAGTCTTATGGCTTGGGGTGGAATCTGTTAAGAAGCCTTTAGAACCTCGACTTGGCACTCCGATACCACTTGCCGTGCGGTAGCAGAGAGTCTATGACTAGGGTGGCTGGCGTCTTTGACAATTTTTAGGGCCTTCCTCTGACACCGCATGATATAGAGGTCATAGTGCCCACGAAGCTCATCAATAAGCTGAGGATCCTGGGACTAAACACCTCCCTCTGCAACTGGATCCTGGACTTCCTGATGGGCTGCCCCAGGTGGTAAGGGTAGGCAACAACACGTCTGCCACACTGATCCTCAACACAGGGGCCCCTCAGGAGTGTGTACTTAGTCCCCTCCTGTACTCCATGTTCACCCACAACTGCGTGGCCAAACACGTCTCCAACACCATCATTAAGTTTGCTGATGACACAAGTGGTAGGCCTGATCACAATGAAGAGACAGCCTATATGGGGGAGGTCAGAGAACTGTCGGTGTGGTGGCAAGACAGCAGCAACTCCGTCAATGTGAGCAAGACAAAGGAGCTGATCGTGGAGAACAGAAAAAGACGGGACGAACAGGCCCCCATTAACATTGACGGGGTTGTAGTGGAGCGGGTTGACAGTTTCTAGTTCCTTGGTGTCCACATCACCAACGAACTATCATGGTCCAAACACACCAAGACAGTCGTGAAGAGAGCACGACAAAACTTTTTCCCCTCAGGAGACTGAAAAGATTTGACATGGGTCCCCAGATCCTCAAAAAGTTCTACAGCTGCACCATCGAGAGCATCCTGACCAGTTGTATCACCGCCTGGTATGGCAACTGCTCGGCATCTGACCGTAAGGCGCTACAGAGGGTAGTGCGTACGGCCCAGTACCCTGGGGCCAAGCTTCCTGCCATCCAGGAAGTGTCAGAGGAAAGCCTATACAATTGTCAAAGATTCCAGTCACCCAGGTCATGGACTGTTTTCTCTGCTGCCGCACGACAAGCGGTACCGGAGCGTCACGTCTAGGACCAAAATCTCCTTAACAGCTTCTACCCCCAAGCCATAAGACTGCTGAACAATTTATCAAATGGCAACCGGACTATTTACGTTTACCCCCCCATTTGTTTTGTACACTGCTGCTACTCACTGTTTATTATAACCTGTAACCCGCACACTGACTCGGTACTGGTACCCCCTGTATATAGCCTCGTTATTGTTATTTTATTGTCTTACTTTTTACAATTTTTTACTTTAGTTTATTTGGTAAATATTTTCTAAACTATTCTTGCTCTGCGCTGTTGGTTAAGGGCTTGTATGTAAGCATTTCACGGTAAGGTCTACACTTTTTGTATTTGGCGCATGTGACAAATAAAGTTTGATTTGATTTGAATAGTCTTCACCAGGATACGAGGCCTGTTCTCTTTATACCACACACCAGTCCCAGAGGAATTCTGAATGTTATTGTGTGTCTGTCCTAGTGAGTGAGACAGATGAAGAGCAGAGGAACAGTGTGTTTATGAAACGCCTTAGCTCAGTCTTTTAACCCCACTGTATTTACCCTGATACACCATCCATTTACCTGGAGAACACACTAAATATACACAACTGAAGCAGTTGTCTGGATGTTGAGGTGGAAAACCCCTGACATTTGTTCATACCAGTGAAACCAACACCAGTAGATGTTCTTACATATCTGTTTCAACATGTTGTCAACATATTCATTTAATACTGGGATGTCATTTGAACTTCCTAGACATTGCAAATTCCATTGGGGACTGTGAAGTCATTATGCAACATCTTTATGAATTATAAACACCATAGTGCCACCTGGTGTCAATAGACAGAAAACAAGTCAAGCCTTAAAAGTGGGTATCTGCAGGATAAAATAAGTGACAAAACATCTGTGTGACGTTCTATCCAGATCCCTATGACTTGAAGTAAACAAGACCTCAGTTCCACATGAACAATGCATATATCATTCAAGACTTCTAAACATCCAAATCACAATCCCAGACTGATTTTACAAGCAACATTCACACATAAATCAAACATGATGAGCTGAAATAAAAGATCCCAGAAATGTTCCAAACATTTGTTTAGTGAGCATTTCTCATTTGCCAAGTTAATCCATCCACCTGACAGGTGTGGCATTTCAAGAAGCAGATTAAACAGCATGATCATTACACAGGTTTACCCAGTGCAGGTTACAATTAAAAGCCACACTAAAATTGTACAGTTTTGTCACATAACACAATGCCACAGATGCCTCAAGTTTTGAAGGAACATGCAATTGGCATGCTGACTGCATGAATGTCCACCAGAACTGTTGTCAGAGATTTTAATATTCATTTCTCTACCATAAGCCGTCATTTTAGTGAATTTGGCAGTACGTCCAACCGGCCTCACAACTGCAGACCACGTGTGACCATGCCAGTCCAGCATCTCCACATCCGTCTTCTTCACCTGCGGGATCGTCTGAGACCAGCCACCCGGACAGCTGAAGAAACTGTGAGTTTGCACAACCAATGCATTTCTGCACAAACTGTCAGAAACCGTCTCAGGGAAGCTAATTTGCATAATCGTGACCTGACTGCAATTTGGCGTCATAACCGACTTCAGTGGGCAAATGCTCACCTTGGATGGCCCCTGGCACGCTGGAGAAGTGTGCTCTTCACGGATTAATCCCGGTTTCAACTGTACTGGCAGATGGCAGATGGCAGATAGCATTGTGTGGGCGAGTGGTTTGCTGATGTCAACGTTCACAAGGGGGTTATAGAATGGCTATGGCATAAGCTTCAGACCTTGAACACAACTGCATTTGATCGATGGCAATTTGAATGCACAGAGATACCGTGAAGAGATCCTGAGGTTCATTGTCGTGCCATTCATCCACCGCCATCACCTTTTGTTTCAGCATGATAATGCTCGGCTCCATGTTGTAAGGATCTGTACACAATTCCTGGAAGCTGAACATTTCCCATTTCTGCCATGGCCTGCATACTCACCAGTCATGTCACCCATTGAGCGTGTTTGGGATGCTCTGGATTGATGTGTACGTAAGCGTGTTCCAGTTCCCGCCAATATCCAGCAACTTCACACAGCCATTGAAGAGGAGTGGAAAAACATTCTACAGGTCACAATCAACAGTATGATCAACTCTATTTGAAGGTGATGTTGCGCTGCATGAGGCAAATGGTGGTCACACCAGATACTAACTGGTTTTCTGATCCACACCTTTTTTGTTAAGGTATCTGTGACCAACAGATGCATATCTATATTCCCAGTCATGTGAAATCCATAGATTAAGGCCTAATGAATTTATTAAATTGACTGATTTCCATACCTGAACTGTAACCCAGTAAAATCTTTGAAATTGTTGCATGTTGCGTTTATATTTTTGTTCAGTGTGTATATAGGTTAGGGAAAACACAAAACAAAAACAATATTCCAGTCTCAGCCCATATTAACCTCTCCCCCTCTTCCTCTCCTTTTCACTCTCCCCCTCTCCATGACTGCATTGCTACACTGGCCGTGTCTGAATAATCACACTAGCATACTAAATAGTATGTGAAATTTTGAAAATAGTACTCTGAATGCTTAATCTAATGCGGGATTGCATTGACTCCCACCATTCCTTCATTTTGGTACAGGACGTAAATTTATGGACTCGGAAAGGACTAGTGAATTCTATTACATAAAACGCCAAAATGAGTATGCAGTTTAAGTATGTGGTACAGTACACTAGTATGGGTATTTGGGCATGGCCACTGTCTCCTATTGGTCAAATACAACACTACACTACAACCTTCATATTTCCCAAGAAGGTGTGGAGAGGTGAAGAGGTAGAGAGTGACAGAAAACGCTGTGTCATGACATTGCTTACGTTTCAGGGCCTAGCTCCTGTTGGCCTGGAGACTATTTATACGGCAGAGGAAGAGGCCCCTTATAGCTCACCAGGACAGGAGAGAACCATATCAGAACCACGGCCCCCAGGCCTCTCACCCTTTGTACTCTGTTAGTCAACCTCAACCAGGCAGGATGAAGGCCTTCTCCTCGAAATGAACCCCACGCCCGGCCTCAACTAGACAATAACAAATAAAGGCTTGTACAGCCTGAGTCCATTGGGCACAGTAAATTAATTTCTGTTTGAAAAGTGTCTCAGCTTAGTTTCCAAATCCCTACAGCCAGGGGGTGCTATATTATTATTTATTTTAAAGAGCAGAATGACTGCCCAGGCAGAAACTCCCTGACCTGACAATGTCTCCACTAGCACCTGGTCGCAAGGCTTATCGGTTACTGTGGTTACACACAGTGTAACTGTCCCAACCCCACAGCAGGTGTTCTGTGGAGGCCTTGTCGACACCCTACAGCTCTCACCTCCTACCTCCTCCCGCTCCCTCAACATCCCACTCCCACACCCATTGAGCAACCCTATCTCTGACTGAAGGCTCTGCTTCCTACCACAGACACCACTCTATATGAGTATGTGCCCAAGTGTTTAAGTTAGATCTTTTTCGCCATATATCCAAATCCTCTCACAACAAAACTCCAAAGTTACCACATGTCCAAATGGGGAGTCAGTCACATTAAGTTGGTAGCAACTTAACTAGGGAAGATGGGCTCGTGGTAATGGCTGGAGAGGAATCAGTGGAATGGTATCAAATACATCAAACATGGTTTGATACCATTTAATTTGCTTCGTTCCATCCATTATTATGAGCCGCCCTCCCCTCATCAGCCTCCACTGGAGTCAGTGTGTTTGATTTGACTCCCTTACCGAGGGGGATCATTTCAAAAGTCTCCATTATGGAGATCCACTTCCCTTAGAGGTGAAGGAAGTTGGTGTAAGACCAACAAGAGGATCAACTGCCTTGCAACGATAGCATTAAATGTAGTATGATGACAGAGTTCTGATCTTTACCCACTACATCAAATGGGTAACACACACCATTGGAGATCTTAATAAAAGGATAAACAGATATACAGTAGCATATAAATAAACTTGAGTTTATGTTGAGGAACATGCAGCAGTCATATTTACTATACTGTTAATGCACACAATGAATCTCTTGTGTTCTACCACTGGTGTTAACCGTCTCATTCTACTGACCACCAATATGATCACAACCAAATCAGACTTCCACCTAGCACCATTCTCCTTACCTGACCAGCGGCTGAGGGTTTCCTGCCACCCTGCACTCCAGTCGGATGGGGTGTCCCTCTGCTACCTCCTGGCTCTTCAGCTTCTGGGTGAAGTGTGGCAATGACAGGTCTCCATCTACACTCTGTGCTCCACTGAGCTTCTCCCCCATCAACTGGGCTCCACTGTGACGCTGCTCCCCCAACAACTGGGCTTCACTGTGCCGCTGCCGCCCCAACAACTGGGCTTCACTGTGCTGCTGCTCCCCCATCAACTGGGCTCCACTGTGCTGCTGCTCCCCCATCAACTGGGCTCCACTGTGCTGCTGCTCCCCCATCAACTGAGCTCCACTGTGCTGCTGCTTCCCCATCAACATGGCTCCACTGTGCTGCTGCTCCCCCATCAACTGGGCTCCACTGTGCTGCTGCTTCCCCATCAACATGGCTCCACTGTGCTGCTGCTCCCCCATCAACTGAGCTCCACTGTGCTGCTGCTTCCCCATCAACATGGCTCCACTGTGCTGCTGCTCCCCCATCAACTGGGCTCCACTGTGCTGCTGCTTCCCCATCAACATGGCTCCACTGTGCTGCTGCTCCCCCATCAACTGGGCTTCACTGTGCTGCTGCTCCCCCATCAACTGAGCTCCACTGTGCTGCTGCTTCCCCATCAACTGGGCTCCACTGTGCTGCTGCTTCCCCATCAACGGGGCTCCACTGTGCTGCTGCTCCCCCATCAACTGAGCTCCACTGTGCTGCTGCTTCCCCATCAACATGGCTCCACTGTGCTGCTGCTCCCCCATCAACTGGGCTCCACTGTGCTGCTGCTTCCCCATCAACATGGCTCCACTGTGCTGCTGCTCCCCCATCAACTGAGCTCCACTGTGCTGCTGCTTCCCCATCAACATGGCTCCACTGTGCTGCTGCTCCCCCATCAACTGGGCTCCACTGTGCTGCTGCTTCCCCATCAACGGGGCTCCACTGTGCTGCTGCTCCCCCATCAACATGGCTCCACTGTGCTGCTGCCCCATCAACATGGCTCCACTGTGCTGCTGCTCCCCCATCAACTGAGCTCCACTGTGCTGCTGCTCCCCCATCAACTGGGCTCCACTGTGCTGCTGCTTCCCCATCAACGGGGCTCCACTGTGCTGCTGCTTCCCCATCAACTCATTCACACTCATCAGATTGGAGACAATTGGAACCCCCGTCACACTCAGAGGAGGGACACCCTTCACACCCATTCCATCCATCATGCTTGCTAGCTGGATACCCAAGCCTGGCTCACACTGCTGTGGTGCCCCCTGTTGGATGAGAGGCTGTGGGGGGACAGAGGCAGAGCCCTGGGGGGCCGGCCAGTGGCTCTTAGGAGACAGATACCCGCTGTCGGGAGAGGAGGAGTCTTCCTCCCCCATTTGCTCCGGCCGGGCGGAGCCTTTAAAGATGGAGGACAGCTCCTCGATGAAGGTGGCAGCACGGCTACAGAACTCAGTGGCGGAGGCAGCCCGTTCATTCAGCTCTAAGCCCTCGTGGACCAGTCGGGGCTTGTCCTGCTTGTAGACTGGGGTGATGTTCTTGTGGCAGACAAACTTCTCAGGCAAGGCCATGGCTTCGCATGTGGCCTGTATGGGCCTGCTGAGGTGGAAACTCTGGCTGGAGGTGACTTTGACTGAGTGACTGTCATCTGGGGAGTGGGCTTTGGTTTGGTGGGGGAAGCTGGGGCTTTTGGTCAGGTATTCTGTAGTGTTGAAGGGGGTGGGGGAGGGGAAGTAGAGAGCCGGCTCCTGGGTTCTGGGAATAGGAGAGACAGTGACTCCCCGGTCTTCTGCATCACTGAAGGCCTCCCGAGCCAGGTCCAGGCTGCGGTTGATCTCGTCTTGGCTGAGGAAGGCGGTAAGATCTGAAAAGTCCCCAACTCCGGCGTCCATATCCGCCATAGAGTCCAGGTATAGATCCCCATCAGACGACGTCTCTGAGAACACCCCTCCGTCTCCCTCTAGAACCCTGCCCCCATCCTTCATAAGCAGAGAGGGGGGGAGGGACTGATTCCATCTCCCGTCCTGCATCCTGAAACACACACACACAAACATGACATTCAGTTAACACAGTAGATATAGCCAGACACTAATTATAAACAACATACACATAGTCATCTGAATAAATAAAAACAGACCTCACAGTGAACAGCAACACACCCTCCCTCATCAACCTACAGTTGAGGATGATTTAGGCTGGCATTCTTTGGGCTCAGCTGGTTGGTATTAACAAAGGCTTTTGGGAGGTCAAAGTGTGCATGACTGGCATTTGTCACCATCCCTCCCTCTCCCTAATTGTCCATTTCCCTCACTCTCCTCTCGCTTCCTTATTCTTCTCTCTCTCTCTCCCTCTTTCTCTGTCTCTGCAACAATTCACTACAAGTATAAAATATTTAAAGTTTTAACCATGATAATTAGAGTTGTACTGTCCATACACTTCAAAAGACTAGATAAACTACAGCGGCAGCCACACAAACACACACACCCAGGTGTGCGCACCTTCACAGTGGGATTGTTTTGTTTTGGTCATACCACACATTTATGAAACTCTCCACTGACAGTGGTCCATAGCTCAAGCATAGCTCTGTCACTTCCTAAACAGGTGGTCTGGAACACACATCAGATGAAAGTCGAAGCATCTATATGCATATGGAGAATGTGTGTACAGTAGGCATGTGAGCTCCATGACTATAATGTAGAGGGGAATCTACTATAATGTAGAGGATGGAGCGTGTGAATGCAACCGTACTTGCAATAGTCACTCTGTATAGAAGTGAGTGTGTTTGTGTGTCAGTATCGTATATTGTACATATACGAGTGTGGCATTCTGCCTTCTATGGCGTCCAGGAGACCAGGTGTTGTTATTTTGAATCCCCTTGGGCTATGTTTCACAGCAGCAGCACAACCCCACCCTCAATAAGGCCCCTTTAAACACACTGCAGTATAACCCATACACGAGCTCACACAAGACACACACATGCATACAAACATATGTATACACAGTCAGGCACAAGGGATAATATTCTCTTCAGAGGCTGTTATTTTCCATGTGAAAGATGCATTAACTATACTACATTGATTAAATATGAATGGGGAATATTAAAAAATATTCAAACTAATTGACAAAAGGTCAATGACTACTGTCAATGGTCATTGTCATCAATGCCGTCAATTACAGAATAGAACAGAGTACGTAATTTCTGCTATCAGTGTTCAATAACTATGTACTTAGTACATCCATTTTAATGTACTTTAACATAACTTTAATATCTTGTGAAAATAACCATATTTTACGAGCAGCCCTGACACTAACCTGATCTCAAATGCAAAAGTGAGTATCCTCACATACACTGACAGTAAATTGATATCAACAGATTTTTCTAAGCGTTTTTCTAATATCCAAAACTCAAAGGATCTCTTGATTGCTGATAAGCCGTAAGTAGCATTTCAATATAAAACAAAGGAAACAACAGCGCCTCCAGGACATTCCACTGATAATGTCAACAAGAAATGTGAAAGGACAGCCTTACCTTCAAGTTTTTGTCCAAAGGTGTTGTCCCAGTCTAGTAGTTCCAGTTTGCTGTTAAGATTATATGTCTGTGAGAATAGACAGAAGCGTATTTTCCCAGCAGAGTAGCTTTTTTGGTCGGGCAGTGAGTGCGAGCACTGTGAGCAGGTCGAGGTCTACTTGAGTGGTTCCTCCAGTGTGGCCTGCTGTCCCATCTGTCCCAGCATCTGACCGCTCACTGTGTCTGGCTATATTTGGCCCCGGGCTCAGATTTCACAGCCAGAATGCTGGTGAGAGAGAGAGAAGAAGAGAGAGAGAGAGAGAGAGAGAGAGAGAGGTGTGGGGTAATTTGAGAAAATCACAGGGGTGCAATGTTTTCTACTGATGACAATAAATACAGTACCTCAATACGCAGAACAAAATACTCACACATACACACATAACATCTCACACATGGAACTGAGGGGCTTTTCTCTTTGTACCTTACCATGTTGAACTGTCAAACCCACACAGCTGGTGGTCATGAAAAATGTGTGTACTCTGCTACCTACAGAGTACATGCATCTGTCAGTACCATCCCACTTGGCACAGGTGTCAATTCAATGTCTATTCCACATTGGTTCAATGTAATTTCATTGAAATGACTTGGAAACAATGTTGATTCAACCAGTATATGCCCAGTGGGATAAATATGGTGGAGGAGGAAGTTCAGGCTCTCTCAGTCACAGGCTGGATTAGGAACTGATGCTGATCTTAGCTCAAAGCTTGACATCACCCTTCTCTCTGAACTGTAACTCTGCTTTATTGTGGCCAGTTGAGTTCACTCCTCGACCCGAGATCTGCTGCTGAGCCTCTGAACAAGCTATTATTAGTATACTAGACACTTCAGTGTTATTATTATAGCCTCTTCAGTGTTATTAGTATAGACTCTTCAGTGTTATTAGTATAGACTCTTCAATGTTATTAGTATAGACTCTTCAGTGTTATTAGTATAGACTCTTCAGTGTTATTAGTATAGACACTTCAGTGTTATTAGTATAGCCACTTCAGTGTTATTAGTATAGACTCTTCAGTGTTATTAGTATAGACTCTTCAGTGTTATTAGTATAGACTCTTCAGTGTTATTAGTATAGACACTTCAGTGTTATTAGTATAGACACTTCAGTGTTATTAGTATAGACTCTTCAGTGTTATTAGTATAGACACTTCAGCGTTATTAGTATAGACTCTTCAGTGTTATTAGTATAGACTCTTCAGTGTTATTAGTATAGACTCTTCAGTGTTATTAGTATAGACTCTTCAGTGTTATTAGTATAGCCACTTCAGTGTTATTAGTATAGACTCTTCAGTATTATTAGTATAGACTCTTCAGTGTTATTAGTATAGACTCTTCAGTGTTATTAGTATAGACACTTCAGTGTTATTAGTATAGACTCTTCAGTGTTATTAGTATAGCCACTTCAGTGTTATTAGTATAGACTCTTCAGTGTTATTAGTATAGACTCTTCAGTGTTATTAGTATAGACTCTTCAGTGTTATTAGTATAGACTCTTCAGTGTTATTAGTATAGACACTTCAGTGTTATTCGTATAGACTCTTCAGTGTTATTAGTATAGACTCTTCAGTGTTATTAGTATAGACTCTTCAGTGTTATTAGTATAGACTCTTCAGTGTTATTCGTATAGACTCTTCAGTGTTATTAGTATAGTCTCTTCCATGTATGAGCGTTTTTTGCACAATGGAGGTTGGGGACCAGGGTAACTTATGGTCAAAGTTCATTGCCTTCTCTGAGCCTCCATCCTCTCCAGCAACCTTGAAATACTCTCTGGCCTCTCTCGCAGGCTGTGTCTCAATGATACCTCGGAATTGTATACCCTGAGTGACTGGTAGTAACCCAGTTCTCTGCTTGAGCTCGATTTATCCACTTCGCTTGGAAAAGTTGATGGCTGACGCATCTCATGGTTGGGTTAAAAGGGCACAGACACATTCTGACTCTGCAGCCTCACTTGGTCTATTTGTGGGCCGATGTCGCAGACGGTTGATCCTAACAGCGCAGAGCTATTCCGGTTCTCCAACTGTCTACTGATTACAGTTAAGTGCTAGTGACAGGGCAGGGAGGAATGTCCATTGGACTGCTCTCTCAAACCATCAACCCCCCTCACACACACACACACACACACACACACACACACACACACACACACACACACACACACACACACACACACACACACACACACACACACACACACACACACTGCCAAGCAACTGACCGCAACAACACTTTACCATTGACTATCCTTCAGCACTGACCCTTCATTCACTGCCCCAGAACCAACCCCCCACTCATCTTCCCAAAGCCCAATGCACTCACACTATCCAACTCATATATGGAAATAGCTCAAGTGTGCCTTGTTGAGGGTATCATTTAAAAATAACTGCATTAATTTGTGGTGACTTTGAATAGCCTCGCTCATGTTCTGAAAAGAATAGAAACTGAGCTTTTCAAATCATCTGATCATCCTTTCAGCTAGAGTTGACAGACCTTACATCCTGTCAGTTAACACTTATTGCCATTTATCACTTATTTCAGATTTCTTCTTATTTTTATATATATATATATTTTTACCTCGCCCATTAAATGATTAACTTCTAGACCAGGGGTGAAAAAAAAAACATACAACCTTCCGAATATGTGAGCCCATTAAATCGTAGGTTGAGTAAAACTATTTTATATTTTGAGTTAAAAAACACTAATGGCCACTTTACAATGTCTTAAACTAGATATAAAGTATGTTGAAGTTATAATTGACCAACACGTTTTAAATAACTGCCCTTTTTCTGGCCCGCAAATAGCTTTTTACGAACAAATTGGTCTGTGCGGCCCTCCACTCAATTTTTTTTATCCCGATGTGACACTCAAGCCAAAATTATTTGCCACCCCTGTACTAAACTCTAGGTGGGTTGGTGTCCCATTCATCCAAGAGGCCACAATCCCCATCCACAAAATGGCCAGACATTTGTGAGATACAGTAAGCTCCAAAGTATTGGAACGGTGACACATTTTTTGTTGTTTTGTCTCAGAACGTTTGGTTTTGAAATTATGCAATGACTATGATGTTAAATTGCAGACTGTCAGCTTACATTTTAGGGCATTTTCATCCATATCAGGTTAACTTTTTTAGAGATTGTCCTCTATCTATCTCTATGTAGTACCTGATCAGTGAGCCAGATAGGGAGAAGCGATCTTTGCACTGCAACAGCACAGTAGTTCAGTTTGTCCTTTCAGGGTCCCCGTTGCGTCAATTTCATTGGCTATTCAGACTTGAACATGATTGCGTAAGACTTTATTCAGTGGCGCTGGCCGTGGCGAATATGGAGTTAGCCAGTTAGATCACACTAACAGCATCCTGCAAAGAAGTAAACATAAGCGTATTGTTTATTTCTAGTTTCAAAGTAACAGTAACATAGTTGGTCCTCAGACATCCCAGTACAGTAAGATACCACGTTTGCACTAACGTTAGATAGTATAGCATGCAGGCTAGCTAGCTAGCTAACTGAAATGTGTCTTGTATTTTTATTTTGCATCGGGATAGGACATGGGTGTATTCATTATGATAACTAACCCATTTCATTTGTGCTAATTGCGCATATGCGAAAGTGTTTGGTGAACGAGATTACCTGTGGTGTATTCATTAGTTGCAACGGAAACAGTTTACTCCAAACGAAAACGAGAGTTTATTGGACAGCTGCAGCTAGGTCCCATCACCGTTTCGTTCCGTTTGCTCTGTTTGTTATCGTTTTGGTTCCTTAGACGTTTTCAACAGACGAAACGTTTTGTTACGGAAACACGAATAATGAATACACCACAGGTAATCTTTCTCACCAAAGACTTCCGCATATGCATAATTAGCACAGATGAAATGGATGAGTTATCATAATATTTGCAATTAGTCTGGGTACAAGGTTATTGGATAGGTGTCACTGCCTGCCTGGTCTGATTATTCCCAAACTCACTCAGCCACTGTCAATTTAGCTACTTCTTCACTGACAAGTATAGCAAAACTGACTGCCACTTATTCCCTTGTTAATGCTTCTGTGTTCTATTTTCAGCCCACAAAAATGCCTGCATTTCGTCAAGTGGGGGAGAAGCAGCTCCCCAACCCTGTTCTGTGTATGGCATGGTCTCCAAAGAGGGATCTTATTGCCCTCGCTAACACTGCTGGCGAGGTAGGGAAAGAGACACACCCCCATATGTTTCATACCCAGATTAATGCCAGATCACATTTGCTTATATTGGGAGTAATTTCATTCATCTCTGTGTCAATTGATGTTTGTGTTGTAGCTGCTACTGCATCGCCTTGCCAATTTCCAGCGTGTTTGGAGCTTGCCACCCAATGAGAACACGGGAAAGGAGATCACTGCGCTTGCTTGGAGACCTGATGGAAAAAGTAAGAGACGGCAAGAGATGGACCTGATTATCTTAAATTACTAATCACATTGGAAGTATTGCATAGTTACATTACTTTACCACTGTTACAACAATAAACCTTTGTACACTGAACACAACATATTTACTACAACACAGTGTGTCAGCCTCTGCATTTGTTTCACTGCCTATCTAATGTATGTCCTCTGTGCTGTGTTCAGTCCTGGCCTTTAGCCTTGGGGACACTAAACTGGTGGTGCTGTGTGATGCAGAGAAGGCAGAGATCCTTCACTTGTTTCCATTGGAGAACCCCGTGTCCTGCATGCACTGGATGGAGGTGCTAGAGGAGAGCAGGTCTGTAGAGGGGATGTGTGGCTACACTAGACTTCTATTTGAATGTGTGTGTGAACTGCATAGTCAAATATAAACCGCCTGTCTTTCAGCGTCCTCAACTCATTCTACACCTCTGAAGATGAGTCAAACCTTTTTCTTCCCAAGTTGCCAACTCTTCCCAAGAGGTAAACATTTCTGTATAAGGTCATTGACAACACATCAGCCATTTGACATTTATTCAAGTAAAATACATTTATGAAAACTCTTGGTTCTTGTGTTAAACAGTACAGCATTTTGCTTGTTTTGCGTCATCTGCCCCCCCAACCACCCTCTAAAGGAATGTTTTGTTTATTCTTAGCTACAGTACTACTTCAAAGATATTCAGGTATGTTTATATATCTTCAGCAACAATGATTAATTGAAATGATATTTCAGACAATCTGTCTGCATTAGAATACATGTTTTTTCATAACCAACTCTCTGTCTCGTAGTGAGGAGAAGTCAGACGAGATCCTGAACCTGTTAGGAGAAGTGAGGTGTGTGCTGAAGGTTTCACGTGCTTTATTACTGAACATTTTGTTAACTCACAATCTCATGTACACATACAAATACTTCCACATCGTCAATTGTCTGCAGACTAAACATCCTGGTTCTTGGTGGAGGTTCCGGCTTTGTGGAGCTGTATGCCTATGGGATGTATAAGATTGCCACTTTACCGGGGGTAAGATTGCACTCACACACTAATGCACGGGTTCAGTCACCCACTCTCTGCAGTGACTATGATGTAACCAGCAGATTATTTTCGTCAGGTTCCTGGGACGTGTAGCAGCCTGTGTCTGTCCAGTGACCTGAAGTCTCTGTCTATCATCACAGAGATCAGGTCAGCTGACAATGACCCAGAGATCTGCTACATCCAGGTAATCCGTTATGCTCACATTTAAGTGAAATGAAGCATGTTTCTTACCCATCTTGACCGTCATCTTCTATATTCTTTGTTTATTTGAGGTCTTTCACTGTGTATTGTTGTCTCATCCAGCTCGACACAGGGCTGCTGTCCGACTGTCTCCCTGAGGTCACCAGGATGGCACGCAAGTTCACCCACATCTCCACTCTACTGCAGGTCAGTGGCCTCCTTTATGTAACTAATATGACTAGTCTCCTCATAGTTCATATTTCCATGGTGATATTTGAGGGCATTCATCAGACAAGTCTGGCCATTGGTCTTTCTCTCGCCAACTTATTCTGTCTCGTTCCTTCAGTACCTGCGTCTCTCTCTCACCTGTATGTGTGAGGCTTGGGAGGATATCCTCATGCAGATGGACCTTCGGCTCACTAAGTTCGTTCAGGTCAGTGGTCACTGTTTAGGGCCCGGTTTCCCAAAAGCATCTTAAGGCTTAGTTCATTGTTAGATTCTTTGTAGGAGCATCGTTAGAATCTCTGAGCCGTTCCCCAATACCATTGTTACTAAAGTTGCACTTGAAAAGGCTTGTTAATTAACGGCTGCCTCAGCTGTTCCCACAAGTGGTCTAAGTGCGTCATTTTGAGCTTTTTCTGCGTAACTTTATACAGAGAAGATCTCCATTAAATACAAAATCAAGATGTTTAGCTGTCGGTTCTGTTTATCGGCAGTAACTTTAGAATGAATGTGAACACAAATACAAAGTTGCCAATATTTTTGCAATTGTTATAAACAAGCGAAGCATATAAAGATGTTTCAAATGAAAACAGAGATGACTGAATTAAAAGACGTATAGCATAGGCTATAGCCCTATATACAGTTGAAGTCGGATGTTTACATACACCTTAGCCAAATACATTTTAACTCAGTTTTTCACAATTTCTGACATTTAATTCTAGTAGAAATTCCCTGTCTTAGGTCAGTTAGGATCACCACATTATTTTAAGAATGTGAAATGTCAGAATAATAGTGTAGAGTGATATATTTCAGCTTTTATTTCTTTCATCACATTCCCAGTGGGTCAGAAGTTTACATACATTCAATTAGTATTTGGTAGCATTGCCTTTAAATTGTTTAACTTGGGTCAAACGTTTTGGGTAGCCTTCCACAAGCCTCCCAGAATAAGTTGGGTGAATTTTGGCCCATTCTGACAGAGCTGGTGTAACTGAGTCAGATTTGTAGGCCTCCTTGCTCGCACACACTTGTTCAGTTCTGCCCACACATTTTCTATAGGATTGAGGTCAGGGCTTTGTGATGGCCACTAATACCTTGACTTTGTTGTCCTTAAGCGATAGTGATTTGTGATTTGCACTTTTCGCAACAATGTACATTCATCTCTAGGAGACAGAACGCGTGACTAGCGGCATGACTGCTGCGTGGTCCCATGGTGTTGATACTTGCCTACTATTGTTTGTACAGATGAACGTGTTACATTCAGGCGTTTGGAAATTGCTCCCAAGGATGAAGCAGACTTGTGGAGGTTTTGGCTAATTTCTTTCAAATGATGTCAATTAGCCTATTGGAAGCTTCTAAAGCCATGACATAGTTTTCTAGAATTTTCCAAGCTGTTTAAAGGCACAGTCAACTTACTGTATGTAAACTTCTGATCCACTGGGATTGTGATACAGTGAGTTATAAGTGAAATAATCTGTCTGTAAACAATTGTTGGAAAAATTACTTGTGTCATGCACAAAGTAGATATCCTAACCGACTTGCTAAAACTATAGTTGTTAACAAGAAATTTGTGGAGTGGTTGAAAACCGATTTCTTTTAATGACTCCAACCTAAGTGTATGTAAACTTACGACTTCAACTGTATGTCAATGATATAGAAATACATTTCATTCAATCGTTCTATTTTTCTAATTGTAGGCTACTGTCTGTCATTTTTGCCTCAATATATTTTATGATGTGTAACGTGTGCCTTGATGTGCCAAAGATTTAGTGCATTATTATTATAGGGTAAACTTTAGAATAAGCCTCCCCAATATTTGTAGCCATAGGTCATAATATCTCATAGGAGCTGAACCGTCGTCAGTATTGTGGAATCATTTTAATGTTAAGGTAATATTTGAAGGGGGGAACGCTGATCCCAGAGCAGCGCTGCCTTTCTTTAGATCATATCAGTATCAACACATGCCTCAACGACGCACTTAGTGGAGGATCTCTCTGCGTGGTAATGCGTTTCCCGTTGTAGGAAAGATGCATCATGTAAAACACTCATAAGCCTAAGTTCTATCAGGAAACTGGGCCCCGTTCAGTCTGCCTCCAGTCCGTTTTCCAATAATGACATCACACCTAAAAGACATGATCTGAACCAATTCCTATTTTTAGGAGAAGAACACCAGCACACAAGTCCAGGATGAGTTTCTGGAGCTTCTGCTATGGGGACAGTCGAGGTGAGAACCGTTACTGTGATCCAATAACCCTTGTACGCTACCACGTCCTCCACAACATGCTTTCTAATAAGTAATAGTGCATGTAGTTGTGAGCACTAATGCAAAAACATGTTCAACAGGACTTTCATTTGAAATGTAGTACTTCAAAATGTCCTGTAGGTGGCACTACAGGACATCATAAACCTCATCTGACATGATTTAGAGATGTTAAAAGTTTTTATTTATTTAACCGAATTCTCTATTTTTGACCAGCCCTGAACTACAGGCTCTCCTAATGAATCAGCTGACCGTCAAGGTGAGCTGAATAATAAAGTTGTTCAAAGATTGATTGTGTGTGGTAATTTTGTAGCTTTGTAAGATTGATGTAATTTGTTTGTGTTTCATAGGGGCTGAAGAAGCTGGGCCAGTCTATAGAAACCTCTTACTCCAGCATTCAGAAGCTGGTGATCAGCCACCTGCAGAGGTAGCAACTCACCTGACATGAATAATTATCTCTTCACTTATCGGGACCCATAATGCCCTTTTTCGGGACCATACAATGCAAATGTCAAGAAATTGCATCATGATTGGTATCACAATCTTTAGTACCAATCCTCATCCTTTCTTTTCCTCTCCTCTCTCCAGTGGTTCAGAGGCTCTGTTGTACCACCTCAGTGAGGTGAAGGGGATGTCTCTATGGAAACAGAAGTTCCAGCCTCTAGGCCTGGACTCAGCAGCTATAGAAGGTACAGTGCTTAGATCCTGCATAAACCATGACTGATATCTTGAGTGATAAATACCAGATTAAAGTGGATGTAATTGTGCAATTAAATTGTCTGTGATGAGATCAGGGCTGACACGCATTAGTAATTTGCATGACTGGAACATTTGTTCAAAATGAGTTTTCTAAGCTGCTCGTGGGATTTTATCAAATTAAAGTTATGTGAATATTTCTGTTTTGTTATAGATGCCATTACAGCTGTGGGTTCATTCACTTTGAAAGCCAACGAACTTCTACAGTGAGTTTTCATGCTTATTGATATGCTATTAGATTAGTATTTTGTTCTTTTAATAACACATTATCACTCATTTTAAATGGAGTTGACTTCAACCCTGGTGTTTGTTAAACCTCTCCCCCTCATCTCATTCCTCACTGTCTGTCTCTTACTCAGGGTGATTGACAAGAGCATGAAGAACTTCAAAGCCTTTTTCCGGTGGCTGTATGTAGGTAAGACCTCACTTTTGTTGGGAGCTTGAGATATATACCACCTTTTAGCGACTGATGGAACATTTGAGTATATTTAAAATATCATTGATTATTAAATGCAAGTGTTTTAATACATATTTTCTTTCCTGCAGCTATGCTAAGAATGTCAGAGGAACACGTCCCTCCAGAACTCAATAAGGTGAGATTCAGGTTGTGAATGTGAGACAGGAAGTGTTGATCAAAGTAGTGTCATAAATGCTTCCATGTGTATTATTTTCTCATCCATTGGTATAATGCCAATCTATCCCATTGACCTCAGATGACCCAAAAGGACATTGCCTTTGTGGCGGACTTCCTGTCTGAGCACTTCAGTGAGGTAAGATATATGTTAAATAGAATAGCACTTAATTTCCACAGCTTTTCACAAACTAGCCAATTACATGCCCTCTCCTCTGCTCGGACAGAATGAAGAGCTGTTTGACCGGAAAGGGAAGTACTTTAATGTGGAGCGGGTCGGTCAGGTGAGGGACAAGCGTAGTCTGTCTGTGTGTATATTTTAGTATGTGTGTGTGATCAGTGTACAATGACACACTTTTTGTCCTTTTTTGTTGTTGCAGTACCTGAAGGATGAGGATGAGGATCTAGTGTCTCCACCCAACACCAAGGGGAACCAATGGCTGAAGTTTCTGCAGGAGAGCACACACTTGAAAGGTGAACTATAACCTTTATCTCAGAAGAGACAACTATGCAGGAAGTGCCTAGTTAAATAAAGGTCAAATATATATATTTTTAAATAACGTGTGTGGTTATCCATCATGTTGTAATTAGATGGCGGAAGATTGGTTTGCCATTGTATTTCACTATTGTTGTGACTGACTGCCTTACTGAACTGACATTGTACCTAATTGATTGGTTTATCCAGAGAGTCCGCTGCTCTTCCCTTCCTACTCTCAGAAGTCCCTACACTTTGTGAAGAGGATGATGGAGGGGGTGATTGAGTTGTGTCTACAGAAACCTGCTGTAAGTCTAAAACACATACACAGTGAAACCCAATTTCATTTGCCTTTAGTACTGAAGTGTACACTACTTAATTTGGTCCCTGGCATAAGAAGTACATTGCCAAAGTTTTTATACAAATAAGAAAGTAATTTGGCCCACACTGCCCGTGTGAAATTTGGCTCAGAATCTGCTGAGTCATGCAGTCATAAGCCTTCTGCCAGGATTTCCAGGCAGATATACATCTGACTAACTCTCCGCAACAGAGTTTTCATATTGCATTCTATCCCTCTCTCCCACCTCTGTCTCCCACACTTTTAGTTACCTTGTCCATCACTTCTCTATCCTCCTTCCCAACTTTTCTTTTATTTTCCGGTGGTAATAGGATTTCACTGCAGTAACAAGCTATACATCGCCACCACAGGAGGTTGGTGGCACCTTAATTGGGGAGGACCTGCTCGTGGTAATGCCTGAAGCAGAATAAGTGCAATGGTACCAGTTGAATTCGGAGGTTTACATACACCTTAGCCAAATACATTTAAACTCAGTTTTTCACAATTCCTGACATTTAATCCTAGTAAAAATTCCCTGTCTTAAGTCAGTTAGGATCACCACTTTATTTTATTAATGTGAAATGTCAGAATAATAGTAGAGTGATTTACTTATTATTATTTTTTATTATTTATTATTTATTCAGCTTTAATTTCTTTCATCACATTCCCATTTGGTCGGAAGTTTACATACATTCAATTAGTATTTGGTAGCATTGCCTTTAAATTGTTAACTTGGGTCAAACGTTTAGGGTAGCCTTCTACAACCTTCCCACAATAAGTTGGGTCAATTTTGGCCCATTTCTCATGACAGGGCTGGTGTAACTGAGTCAGGTTTGTAGGCCTCCTTGCTCGCACACACTTTTTCAGTTCTGCCCACAAATGTTCTATAGGATTGAGGTCAGGGCTTTGTGATGGCCACTCCAATTCCTTTACTTTGTTGTCCTTAAGCCATTTTGCCACAACTTTGGAAGTATGCTTGGGGTCATTGTCCATTTGGAAGACCCATTTGCGGCCAAGCTTTAACTTCCTGACTGATGTTGCTCCAATATATCCACATCATTTTCCTACCTCATGATGCCATCTATTTTATGAAGTGCACCAGTCCCTCCTGCAGCAAAGCACCCCCACAACATGATGCTGACACTCCGTGCTTCACAGTTGGGATGGTGTTCTTCGGCTTGCAAGACTCCCCCTTTTTCCTCCAAACATAATGATGGTCATTATGGTCAAACAGTTCTATTTTTGTTTCATCAGACCAGAGGACATTTCTCCAAAAAGTATGATCTTTGTCCCCATGTGCAGTCTGTAGTCTGGCTTTTTTATGGCGGTTTTGGAGCAGTGGCATCTTCCTTGCTGAGCGGCCTTTCAGGTTATGTCGATATAGGACTTGTTTTACTGTGGATATAGATACTTTTGTACCTGTTTCCTCCAGCATCTTCACAAGGTCCTTTGCTGCTGTTCTGGGATTGATTTGCACTTTTCGCAACGAAGTATATTCATCTCTAGGAGACAGAACGCGTCTCCTTCCTGAGCAGTATGACGGCTGCGTGGTCCCATGGTGTTGATACTTGTATACTATTGTTTGTACAGATGAACGTGGTACCTTCGGGTGTTTGGAAATTGCTCCCAAGGATGAACCAGACTTGTGGAGGTCACGGCTGATTTATTTTGATTTTCCCATGATGTCAAGCAAAGAGGCACTGAGTTTGAAGGTAGGACTTGAAATACATCCACAGGCACACCTCCAATTGACTCAAATGATGTCAATTAGCCTATCAGAAGCTTCTAAAACTATGACATAATTTTCTGGAATTTTCCAAGCTGTTTAAAGGCTCAGTCAACTTAGTGTATGTAAACTTCTGACCAACTGGAAATGTGATACAGTGAATCATACGTGAAATAATCTGTCTGTAAAGAATTGTTGGAAAATGTACTTGTGTCAAGCACAAAGTAGATGTCCGAACTGACTTGCCAAAACTATAGTTTGTTAACAAGAAATTTGTGGAGTAGTTGAAAAACGAGTTTTAATAACTTCAACAACTGTACATTAAACTCAGTTTCCAGGTGTTTTGATGCCGTTCTATTTGCTCTGTTCCGGCCATTATTATGATCCGTTCTCCCCTCAGCGCCTCCTGGGATCGCCACATACCCATTATTATGATCCGTTCCACCCTCAGCGCCTCCTGGCATCGCCACATACCCATTATTATGATCCGTTCTCCCCTCAGCGCCTCCTGGGATCGCCACATACCCATTATTATGATCCGTTCTCCCCTCAGCGCCTCCTGGGATCGCCACATACCCATTATTATGATCCGCTCTCCCCTCAGCGCCTCCTGGCATCGCCACATACCCATTATTATGATCCGTTCTCCCCTCAGCGCCTCCTGGGATCGCCACATACCCATTATTATGATCCCTTCTCCCCTCAGCGCCTCCTGGGATCGCCACATACCCATTATTATGATCCCTTCTCCCCTCAGCGCCTCCTGGGATCGCCACATACCCATTATTATGATCCCTTCTCCCCTCAGCGCCTCCTGGGATCGCCACATACCCATTATTATGATCCGTTCTACCCTCAGCGCCTCCTGGCATCGCCACATACCCATTATTATGATCCGTTCTCCCCTCAGCGCCTCCTGGGATCGCCACATACCCATTATTATGATCCGTTCTCCCCTCAGCGCCTCCTGGGATCGCCACATACCCATTATTATGATCCGTTCTCCCCTCAGCGCCTCCTGGGATCGCCACATACCCATTATTATGATCCGTTCTACCCTCAGCGCCTCCTGGGATCGCCACATACCCATTTATTATGATCCGTTCTACCCTCAGCGCCTCCTGGGATCGCCACATACCCATTATTATGATCCGTTCTCCCCTCAGCGCCTCCTGGGATCGCCACATACCCATTATTATGATCCGTTCCACCCTCAGCGCCTCCTGGGATCGCCACATACCCATTATTATGATCCGTTCCACCCTCAGCGCCTCCTGGGATCGCCACATACCCATTATTATGATCCGTTCTACCCTCAGCGCCTCCTGGGATCGCCACATACCCAAGGAACACTGTTTGCATGTTGATGAAATGGTTATCTTTCTAACTGAATAATTTTTCCATGACTAGACAGCAGAGTTGAGAGATTACATGAATCCAAACGAAGGCATATGAATTTGAGTCGAGTCGTGACACTAGTTGTGGTGATACTGATTTGTTCTCTGTAGGAGGTCATTGGAAAGTCTGTGAAACAGGCTGTTTGTCTGCCCCTCTACACTGTGCCAGAGAGGTAAGGACATATTCATCTACTCTTCACAATACCACAAATTATAAATAAAATAGTTATGTTTATTTGTTTCATTTTATTGTTTGTCTTTGCAGCTCAGAAAACACTCCAAGGCTTTTTGAACTTCCATCATTGTAAGTAACAAAAAAACACAAACACTCTGTTCATAATGGTAATGTAGATAATGTATATTCCCATGGTTGTTATTATGTTAACATTGATGCACATTTTTTATTGATGACCAGGTACAATGATAAGAAGACCAATATGCACTATGGAGTGTTCTGCATGCCAGAGATTTCCCCCTGCAAGCTTTATCTACTGCGGAAGTTTACTGACCCATTCAGGTACAATACAACACTGCGCCCTATTTTAATCTGGTTCAATCCAGATTGGCTTTGTCGTTGATCCCCAAATAGCCCAATGTTTATGACTGAGCATGTGCTTTTTTTGTTTGTCTGATTGTTTATCTTTTTATGTCTGTCACAGGCCTGTTCCCAATGGTCTCATGGCGATAGATCTGAGTAATGTTCTCAGTCACAGTATTGATGATGATGCTGCGGGGGCCAGGTGAGTGCCTCTTGTCTTCCTCTCTTTCCTAGAATCCACTCAATTACCTCAACCTCTACTATACAGGCAAATGATGGGCTCATGCATTGCATATTACTTTGCTCTTATGATGATCTGCAATGGATTCCCTGTGCGTTTCTATTAGTGATAATAATTGTTATAGAACCATTTTTTTGTTGCATGTCTGTTTCAGTTCTGACTGTGTGTACAGTTGCCAGGATGCTCGTTTCTATGATGACGAGACATTGACAGTGGTGCTGCGAGCATCAGAAGAGGAGAACAGGGGGCGTGTCCTTGCCCAGCTCCCTCTTGGCTCTGCCCTCAGCTGTGAGGAGGAGTTCAACTGGGACCCCAGTCTTAGGTGTGTGTGATTGAAACACCTGTCTCCCCAACATGCAAACCTAGTCCTATATTTCTAAACCCAAATAGTGATCTACTTGTAACTATAACCTACAACTCACCTTAAACCCTCAATTATGATCTACCTGATTACAAGCTGCAACTCAAGACTTGCACCTCCAGTGCAAGTAAACATCAACTATAACCCTAACCTGTAATTCACCTGTTCTAAGCTAGAGATTTACTGTAGGTATTTGCTATGTGTCTACTTTAATTATCTCCACTAGTAGTCACCATGGGTCACCTGTAGTATCTGTATTCTCAGGTTGGACCAGCAGAGCGGCGCCATCCCTGTCCAGGGGCTGGTGCTAGAGAACCAGTGGAGAGACTTGGAGAACATGAAGGCCCAGTTTGTGGCTGTGAATGGGATCCGGAAAGTGGCATGTGTGGTAAGACAATGGAAAGGGTATTCCCTTACTAAGGTTTTATCTGGCTTCACTAAGCAGCTATGCACTTCAATGACCATGTATTGAACACCAACACAGTTTGGTCTAACAGTGGTTGAGAAATGGTTCAGAATCTCTGTCTGATGTCCCTCTGTCTTTTCTCCCTCAGCTGAGCTCCAACCTGCGGCACGTCCGTGTGTATGAGATGGATGTGGAAGATGAGGAGGATGAAGAGCGGCCTGAGTCGCAGAACGCCAGCTCAGACCAGGACGGCCTGGAGGAGACGCCGGTCATCCGGGGGGAGGCGGAGGGAGGAGAGACAGAGGGAGGGGGACAAAGGGCTAAGGAGCAACTAGAGTCTGGGGAAGCACTGGAGCTCTCATAGCAACACCGTGGCCACGTTCAGTTGACAAATAATCTTGAACGTTGCAGATAGAAATTCCATGAATAGAGCTGATATGATTCCTTATTCTACATATGTAGCCTATCTGAACGTTCTAAAAAGTTGCGTCCTGCTGAACGCGCACCTTATCTAGGCCAGAATAACAATTTAACACCCCCACCCTGTACTTTTGCAGTAATCATAATTAATGCCACCATTGCAAAACCGACGTCCCCCTCCCAGCACTTTTATCCCTGACAAAGTAAGAAATAAATGTTTTGATAAGAAAACAGACTTCTGGTTTATGTTTTCATGTGGTTGTTCCCTATGTCTGTAAGGCAATTGTAGATAGATAATGTAACATGAATCTGACACTCACAGATAAGAGTCAATAATTCTGTTTTGATCAACCAATGCTTCAGTTATAACTGTAGTATTTTAAGATGAGAGATTAACACACATTCCTAGAATACAGTACAGACTGCATTGGGAGGTACTACAGTCGGGGCCAAAAGTTTTTTGAAAATGACACATATTAATTTCCACCAAGTTGCTGCCTCAGTTTGTATGATGGCAATTTGCATATACTCCAGAATGTTATGAAGAGTGATCAGATGAATTGCAATTAATGGCAAAGTCCTTCTTTGCCATGCAAATGAACTGAATCCCCCAAAAAACATTTCCACTGCATTTCAGCCCTGTCACAAAAGGACCAGCTGTCAGTGATTCTCTCGTTAACACAGGTGTGAGTGTTGACAAGGACAAGGTTGGAGATCACTCTGTCATGCTGATTGAGTTCGAATAACAGACTGGAAGCTTCAAAAGGAGGGTGGTGCTTGGAATCATTGTTCTTCCTCTGTCAACCATGGTTACCTGCAAGGAAACATGTGCCTTCATCATTGCTTTGCACAAAAAGGGCTTCACAGGCAAGGATATTGCTGCCGGTAATATTGCACCTAAATCAACCATTTATCGGATCATCAAGAACTTCAAGGAGAGCGGTTCAATTGTTGTGAAGAAGGCTTCAGGGCGCCCAA
This sequence comes from Oncorhynchus nerka, assembly GCF_034236695.1. Taxonomy (NCBI): domain Eukaryota; kingdom Metazoa; phylum Chordata; class Actinopteri; order Salmoniformes; family Salmonidae; genus Oncorhynchus; species Oncorhynchus nerka. Next base: position 70,135,319 of record NC_088419.1, read on the forward strand.
TAAAGCCCAGCAAGCGCCAGGACCGTCTCCTAAAGTTGATTCAGCTGTGGGATCGGGGCACCACCAGCACAGATCTTGCTCAGGAATGGCAGCAGGCAGGTGTGAGTGCATCTGCACACACAGTGAGGCGAAGGCTTTTGGAGGATGGCCTGGTGTCAAGAAGGGCAGCAAAGAAGCCACTTCTCTCCAGGAAAAACATCAGGGACAGACTGATATTCTGCAAAAGGTACAGGGATTGGACTGCTGAGGACTGGGGTAAAGTCATTTTCTCTGATGAATCCCCTTTCCGGATGCCCCAAACAATCGGAAAAAAGCTTGTCCGGAGAAGACCAGGTGAGCGCTACCATCAGTCGTGTCATGCCAACAGTAAAGCATCCTGAGACCATTCATGTTTGGGGTTGCTTCTCAGCCAAGGGAGTGAGCTCACTCACAATTTTGCCTAAGAACACAGCCATGAATAAAGAATGGTACCAACACATCCTCCGAGACAACTTCTCCCAACCATCCAGGAACAGTTTGGTGACTAACAATGCCTTTTTCCAGCATGATGTAGCACCTTTCCATAAGGCAAAAGTGATAACTAAGTGGCTCGGGGAACAAAACATAGATATTTTGGGTCCATGGCCAGACCTTAGGTCCATGGAAACTCCCCAGACCTTAATCCCATTGAGAACTTGTGGTCAATCCTTGAAAGGCAGGTGGACAAACAAAACCCCACAAATTCCGACAAACTCCAAGCATTGGTTATGTAACAATTGGCTGCCATCAGTCAGGGTGTGGCCCAGAAGTTAATTGACAGCATGCCAGGGCGGATTGCAGAGGTCTTGGAAAAAGAAGAGTCAACACTGCAAATATTGACTCTTTGCATCAACTTCATGTAATTGTCAATAAAAGCCTTTGACACTTATGAAATGCTTGGAATTATACTTCAGTATTCCATAGTAACATCTGACAAAAATATCTAAAGACACCGAAGCAGCAAACTTTGGAAATTAATATTTGTGTCATTCTCACAACTTATGGCCACGACTGTAGACTAGACCACACCTATCTATGTGGGCAAAGTTCAATTTAGTCCATTCTTCTTCTGTGGGGTTTATCAGTGGTTGGCATCCAACGTTATGGTGCATTACCGCCACCTCCTGTATTGGAGTGTGGGCCAGAGACGGAGAAACTAAACCCTACCTGCCGGCTCCGTTGCTCTTAAAGAAGATAACAAAATATTTGACACTATATCTGATGATGTTGTACTCAACATACTCTTTAAACTAATTTCCTGTATCCCCTTCTTCCTCATACTAGATCTCAGCCTCTATCTTTCCCTCTGATACTGCCCACACTGTATCAAATCACACTTTCCTGTTGGATGCTTTCCTATCACAATTAAGGTCTTATTCAACTGGCTGTGTCCCACCCTTAATCTAGTAAAAAATAGCCTCTTCTGTCCCTTGCCGTCCTCCCCAAATGTCTCTGTACTTGAAATAAAAGCCTGCCCTTAGTATCTCTATTCCACTGCTCCTTCCATCTCCGCACCATCACTGTCCATGTCAGGCTTTTTGCCTCTGCCTTGCTCATTGAAACTACAACATCAACATCCCCACTACTAAGTGCTTGTTTAGCCAGTACATCAACTTCCTTGTTCCCCTCCACATGGGCTGGGGCCCAAGTAAATGTTATCCGTATACCCATCTGTCTAATCCTGCCATGAGTTTGTAGCACCTCAAGCAGGTCTTGTCTGCTACGTGACCTAAAGGATTGGAGACTCATCAACACTGCACATGGATCAGAGCAAATAACTACTCTGTCTGGCTTGACTTCCTCCACCCACTGCAAGGCCAACAGTATGGCCATCAGCTCTGCTGTATATACAGCCAGATGATCTGTAATAGGTTTATTTATTTATTAAAAGTAATGGGGTGATTGTAGTCTAATTGGGTGACGTAACTGGGGAGGAAATCAAATGTTATTTGTCACATGCGCCGAATACAACAGGTACAACCTTACTGTGAAATGCTTACTTATAATCCCTTAATTAACCAGCAACACAGTTTTAAGAAAATATAGTTAAGAAAATATCGACTAAATAAAATAAAAAAGTAACAAGGCTATATGCAGGGGGTACCAAGTCTGTTTTTTTTGTTCTCCTTTATATAGCTAGGCAAGTCAGTTAAGAACAAATTATTATTTACAATGACAGCCTACCCTGGATGACACTGTGCCAATTTTGCCCTGCGGGACTCCCAATCACAGCCGGATGTGATACAGCCTGGAATCGAACCAGGGACTGCCTCTTGCACTGAGATGCAGTGCCTTAGACCTCTGCACCACTTGGGAACCAAAGGGGTACAGGTTAGTTGAGGTAATTTGTACATGTCGGTAGGGGTATAGTGTCTATACATAGATAATACACAGCAAGTAGAAGCAGTGTATAAACAAGGGAAGTGGGGGTTTGCCAATGCAAATAGTCCGGGTAGCCATTTGATTAATTGTTCAGCAGTCTTATGACTTGGGGGTAGAAGGTGTTAAGGAGCCTTTTGGACCTAGACTTGGTGCTCCGGTACTGTTTGCCATACAGTAGCAGAGAGAACAGTCTATGACTTGGGTGACTGGAGTTTTTGACAATATTTTGGGCCTGACACTGCCTAGTATTTAGGTCCTGGATGGCAGGAAGTTTGGTCCCAGTGATGTACTGGGCTGTAAAGCACTACCCTCTGTAGCTCCTTACGGTCGGGTGCCGAGCAGTTGCCATACCAGGTGGTGATGCAACCGGTCAGGATGCTCTTGATGGTGCATCTGCAGAGCTTTTTCGGGATCTGGGGACCCATGCCAAGTCTTTTCAGTCTCCTGGGGGGAAAAGGCATTGGAGTGCACTCTTCACAACTTTTTTGGTATGTTTGGACCATGATAGTTTGTTTGTGATGTGGACACCAAGGAACTTGAAAGTCTCGTTCGGCGCTCTTTTCCTGTCGTCCATGATCATCTCCTTTGTCTTGCTCACGTTGAGGGAGAGGTTGTTGTCCTGGCACCATACTGCCAGGTCTCTGACCTCCTCCCTATAGGCTGTCTCATCATTGTCGATGATCAGGCCTACATGTCGTCAGCAAACTTAATGATGGTGTTGTAGTCGTGCTTGGCCGCACAGTCGTGGGTAAACAGGGAGTAGAGGAGAGGACTAATGTAGTGTTGTTGTTCGGCTGGAGACATAGCTGTGCAAACCTGCTACATACAGTTAGTATATTTTTTAAATTTTAATTCTCACTGTTATGAAAAATAAGTACCATACGTTTTCGAAAACCGTATAGCAAGCAATGATTATTGAAACGAGCGTCGGGGATTGGAGTTCACATGGTAAGCAGTGCTTCCAGGTGAGAATCCTTGGGATAAGGCAGAATGCCTTAATGCCTTGGGTTCTGGAGAGCAAAGTAAAACTGAAATCTAGACCTTTGATAAGCAACGTGTTAGCAGAAATGAGCTGATACTTAGCAGCAGTTAGCTGAAACCACCATACTTTCCTTGTACTGTATTTTAGCTCACACAATACTTTCCATTCAGTACAGTGTGTGGCATTATCGATACTGTAAACCCGAGCTTGGTTACGTGCTCGTTACCGATGTTTCACGTGGTGACGTAGCCGAGCCTTGCCTGTTGGTCTTTCATAGTTGGCGACGGGAACAGCGAAAATGGCCTCAACCCTGCCTGTGTGTATGAATATTTGGAGAAGATGACGACGATGAGCCCAATAACTTATTTGAACACCAAAGTGTCTTCAGTAAACACCTAAATATTGCTTAGAGTGACTAACATATCGTGACCACCAGTGAAAAAGAGGAAACAAAAGACCACACAGCAGCGGCATTTTTATTTTGTGTTGCTGGTGGTGGCGCTAACCAACGTTAGCTATGGAGGATATCAACTCAAACATCAACGCGGACTTAGAGGTGCGGAAACTACAGGACTTGGTAAAGAAACTCGAACAACAAAACGAGCAGCTCCGTAGTCGGTCTTCGTCTGGAGCAGTGTCAGGGAACCATAGACCCCATAGTGCAGGATACGACTCTCGCTTATCAGCCGCCTCAGCGGCGGGGCTGGCCGGCTTCCCTGGGGTGGGGTTCGGCGGAACTGGCTATGGAGGGCTTTTGGAAAACTCCCGTTGTTTGAGTCCCAGACTGTCATATGATGGCATCAGTTCCAGGAGAGCATATGAGGGCGAGGGGGCATCGGCTGCCACCTCTTTCACTGGCACCAATTCCTATTTTACTGACGCAGGGGAAACACTGGGTTTTATGGATGAAGGGGAAACTTCTATATTGGATGAAGTAGAAATCCTCGATCTCGAAGACATGGATTGTCTTAACGAAGATCAAGACAGCTGGTGAGTGATACAACACGATTACACCATCTGTAATTCAAGTAGTTTAAGGGCTGTGCCAGAACACAACAGCACGCCCTAATGCATTTGGCAACCAGTGTACCTGTGCGCCCATATATGTGACACCTCAAAAGCTGTTCCAGACATTAACTGTCTACGATGACAACCGCCTGGGAGGTAAATCATTCTCGCTGAAATTACTGCATAGGAATGTACCGCATGGTCATGTTCTAAATACAATAATAGCCGGCCACAGACACTGAGGTCATAACATACTGCAGACAGATTGTCTGTCGTTCATTGTTGATTAGTGAGTGAGTGAGGGGTGGTGGTTGGAATGAAAACCAAATGAAAAGGGGATCACGTGTGAACTGTCAAACCACCCCCTGCACTTGTCACGTTACATACTCGTCAATGATATATTAGTGGAACTTGGCATTCATTGTTCTGTGGTTGTTGCTCATGTGCTTTAATTAATCACAGCCCTTTATTATTAGGCCTTAATCATAACATTTCATTTTAGCTGTCTTATTTATTGTCAAATTATCACCCACAAAAACTAGTAGTCATCCGTTAAGTCGACAGTATATAGTGTCTTCAGCATATGGGAAGTTCAGTTCATATGTTGGCCAGTTGCACTATTTTGGTGACATGGTAGACAACTGTCATGGTAGTGGGAAGAGAGCAGTGTGCACAGTGAAATTGAAAGTTGTTTACCCAGCCAAAGCCTATGGGGAAAGTGCAAGAGCCACAACCATGGTTACCTCCTTTGTTAGAAGGATTTCCAATTTCACACCAGCCATAATTGTATGAAAAGAGGTTGAGAGAAAGTAATTGCCCCTATGTGATTATGAAAATGTTATAGTATCCAAATTGTTTTGAGAGCCAGGCCCAGCCACAGTTTAAACCACCACACTGAATGTCAGGATCATGTATTGTTTGTTGTGCATTTGTGGGTTATAGGGTAAGGGCCTTACACAGATTCACTTTTAGAAGTGTAGCCTAATCCTTGAAATTCGAGATGTTTGATTGGATTTGTGAGGCTGCACAAATCTCACTGCTGATCCCAACTCGAGGAAATCCCTCAAACGGGTTTAGAGAGTTACAGGGACATGAGACCTCACTGTAGAGCTGATGTGAAATAAGCCCAGTTTATAAATGAGATTTGTTTTGTTTGAGTTTTGTTATTAGAGCCATAGTAAGCTTTAGCCTATAATGAGGACAGTCAGTGCCCAGCTCTCTCCTCCTCTCATTCTCTGAGAGATAGGCCCTTGTCTGCCATGGTACGGTTTCAGGAATGTTATTTATTGGCATATAATGGGCATCTTGATGGTAATGGGTTGTGCTTTAGGTCAAGGATCAGAGGAGTCCAGCTATAAAAAGGATAGTCACTAATGATGGCCAGACTGTCTGGATCAGTAGAGACTGCTGAGGGGAGGATGGCTCATAATAATGTCTGGAATGGAGGGAATGGAATGGTATCAAACACGTGAAAACAATGTTTTTAATACCATTCCATTTATTCCTTTCCAGCCATTATTATGAGCCATTCATTCCAACCCTCAGCAGCCTCCACTGGTCTGGATTGTAATCGTGAATGGACCCTGGTAACCCCTAAACACATGATCAGTGAATGCTATGTGAATGCATTGGATACAGAAACGTCTTCTACTACAGTTCAAGAAACTATATTTTCTATATTTGGATGAGGAAGAAGGACCTAGAAGTTTACTATAGCCTCTCTGTACCAGTTCCCTATTGCCCCACTAACCCAATCCCCACACACACACCTCTCCTCTGGCTGGTGATTAACACAAACACAGGATTACCCATAATACTACTAACTGAGGGCTTGCCAGTCTTGGTCATAGACTGACTCCCATAATCCCGGAATTAGCATCAGACTGGATTTGCAACGGTTTAACAACTGCACAACACCATCCTGCTTTTAGGGTTTGATTCTAAAATATAGTTAGGATGATCCATCCATGCATGTTTACAGGATAATTAGGCTTATACGCACTATGTAAAAGCATAGCCATGTGGATCCACAGCATTATTTAGGCCTAATGACTAGAGTAGGCCCAATAGGTCTATGCACTATTGTAAAGTGGCTGTTCCACTGGATGTCATAAGGTGAACGCACCAATTTGTAAGTCGCTCTGGATAAGAGCGTCTGCTAAATGACTTAAATGTAAATGTATAAATCTGGTTGAACTTTGATTCTTTAAATGTTATGGTGAAAACCTCTGTGGCATAGTTTTAGTTGCCTAAAGAATGTACAAAATATGTTGACTAGGCCTACATCTTTCTAATAGTAGGCCTTGGTGTTTGTGTCCAGTAGTTATCTGAGTGCTTTTCTCTGTGGCTGAGACAGAGCTCACAGTTACTGACTCAGATTCCTCTTCCTGGTAGAGGCACTTTCTCTGTCAAAGTTTAAGGCCTAAGTATCAGCCATAGCAGCTGTGATGCGATATAGGCCTAAGCAGGTTATAACACTCACCAAACCTGTATCATCAACCATCATGTATTAGATAAGAGGATGTCTTGTATTTTGTGTGCGATGTCCATTGATGTGTGTGTGTGTGTTAAATTAATGTGTTGTGTTCCTTCAGGCTGTATGAGGCGAAGCTCAACAGCCCACTGCAGAAAGCCTTGAGTCCCATTGTGTGGTGTCGCCAGGCTTTGGACAATCCCAGTCCTGACATGGAGTCAGCCAAGCGCTCCCTCATCCACAGACTGGATGTCACCATGTCAGGTACTGTCACCATGCTTCTCTTCTCCTTCCTCTCCCCTCTCTTCTTCTCTCAATTCAATTCAATTCAAGGGCTTTATTGGCATGGGAAACATGTGTTAACATTGCCAAAGCAAGTGAGGTAGACAACATACAAAGTGAATATATAAGGTGAAAAACAACAAAAATGAACAGTAAACATTACACATACAGAAGTTTCAAAACAGTAAAGACATTATCGTCTTTTCCACACAATCATACACACATCTAGGACAAATATGCGTTTGTTTTGTCGTAGGCATATGTGCTGTATGAAAGTGTTTTCTGCATTATCATGGCCTGTATGAGTGTTTCTTTCTGTTTCCCTCTGCGTATTATGAGATTATTTATTTAACCTTTTATTTAACTAGGCAAGACCGTTAATAACACCTTTTTATTTACGATGACGGCGTACTCCGGCCAAACCCTTAAACGGACGACCCTGGGCCAATTGTGCGCCGCCCTATGGGATAATAATAGACAATCCCTTCAACCAGGATACCAAGACGCCAAATCCTCCCAGCTAAAGTAAGATGGGTTACATTTTTGGAGGTATGCTCATGTAACACCCATATTGTATTGAGCAACATTTTGCTGAAGATCACTATCCCTAAACCTGTGTGTTCTGAGTAATGATCACTGATCAGGTGGCAATAGTAGTTACGCAACACCTAAGGCTGGCACAAATATTGTATTCAACTTCATATTCAAGTAGATATAGTTTACCCAATAGCAGTTTTTCAATTTTACATAATGTGGGTAAAGTTGGTAATCATTGTATGAGCAGAACAGCACTGTCGGGAGGAGAAGCTTAATTTCCAAAAGTTGTCAGCAGTCACGGGGGGTCACAGGGGTCACCAAAACTGTATTGTATTCATTATGTCCTAGTTAATTTACAAAGATGCATTACAAGCTAAAAAAAATATTTAACTAAAATTACAGTTATGGCAAATAATCATTACTCTCAATTCCATAATCGTTACAGCCCTAGCAACACTCCAGTCACATACCCCTAGGCGGATGGACAGACAGCATCCTCATGGGGTATCTGTCCTGTCATCCAGAGTCAACACCCGACCAGTTCCCCTCACATCCCTTCCTGTGGATTTATGTGCATCGTACACTGAAGTTAAATTCAGACTATATCAGAAGAGACTCTGGGGCTCTGGTGGGTGACAACATACTAAATGGGTATTACTATTCACAGAAGTAATGGCGGAAGGGGGAGAATCGGTGGTGGTGATATCATCATACTAGGTTAGGAGAGGATTATGTCATCCATAAAATATGGACATGACCTAATGCTTCAGTCACTGCCATGCCCCCCATCTCTACCTCACTCTAAGGACAAAGGGAAGTTCTACAGATCAACTGGTTGATACATTATTATTTAGGTGTGCGTTAACCAGCAGAAAACAGTAGTGCAGGCTATAGGGCTGCACCTAGGGGTTCCGGAAGTGGTTTCTCAATCCTTGTAACTCATGGTGATATTACTGCTGAGATTGCAAAACTATTTGTACGATGAAGTAGTTTCCATTAGTTATGTATGTTTCAACCTCTGTGTTGAGAAATCGTGTTTTTACCGTTAGTTTCTGTTTCAAAGAGCACCACAACCTACACTAACCATGTGTCTTGTGGTCTTTGTTGTCCAATCACAGAGCAGATACAAGTCACATGATCTGTTAGCGAGCACATGATGTGCCGCAAGGCTCAACTTCTCTGTTGTTTTGGTGCCCTGGCTACCATGCTGCAAACAGCGTGAAGCAAACCCTGCTGCAAACGGCGTGAAGCAAAATATCTGCACATGCGCAGATATTGTGTGAGAGCGAAGTCTTGCACCAAACTCATCTCAACCTCTGCAGTGCTGCTCGTCGCAATGTTTTTTACCTTTAACAAGGGTTCACCCACCTGGTGACTGGGTTCAATCTGCCTATACCTGAGGGAAGAAGAGGTAGACAGCTGTCAGACATGGCTGCACGTCAACCACATGACAAGCCGAGCGGGCCTAGGCGTGTACTATGCATCTTGTGTGGTTGTACTGTTTGTGGGCTCCTCAGTGACACCCTTTATGGCTGCTGGCTCCTTTCTACCACACCCCTCTCTCTTTACCATGGCGTCGTGTGAGGATTGTGTTTGTTCTGGTGAAGGAATTTTACAGAGCAAGGCATCGCGTCTGGCTCATGACTAATGTAATACACAGGTTGGTCGTAGATTTGGACCACATCATAAGATTATATTCAATGCTTTCTGGAAAATCCTTTCAGAGGTTTGAGCCTTCAATGTCCCTGTGAAATTCTGCAAAACTAGATTCTGGTCATTGTTATAACATTATACAACTGGAAGCATGGCCCAGAAAGGGACTATACTGCCAGTACCAGACCTGTAATGCTGGGCTATATTCAGAATGTAGCCCATGTAGAACTGTGCTTTGAAAACGGTCCACAGATTCCATCCAGTTCTTCTCTACAGCAGAAAGTCCGTCCCTAACCCCAGGCTGATAGCTGGCCTATCCAGCCATGCTCGCCCTAACATGTAGTTACAATTTCAGTACTTAAATTATAATGGATTGGATATCCCCGCCTTCTCTAGGTCATGTTCTTTCATGACCTAGAGTTCACTTGTTAATCTCTCTCCCCTGATTTTTGTTTTTCTTTCTCTCCCTGAGCCACACAATTATGTTGCCTGCTCCTCATGTGAAATGCTAAGAGCTACACTATGTGGACACCTGCTCTTCGAACATTCCAAAATCATGGGCATTAATATGGAGTAAAAAATATATCACTAGCCACTTTAAACAATGCTACTTAATATAATGTTTATAATGTTTACATACTCTACATTACTCATCTCATATGTATATGTATATACTGTACTCTATCATCTACTGCATCTTTATATAATACATGTATCACTAGCCACTTTAAACTATGCCACTTTGTTTACATACCCTACATTACTCATCTCATATGTATATACTGTACTCGATACCATCTACTCCATCTTGCCTATGCTGTTCTGTACCATCACTCATTCATATATCTTTATGTACATATTCTTTATCCATTTACACTTGTGTGTGTATAAGGTATTCGTTTTGGAATTGTTAGGTTAGATTACTCGTTGGTTATTACTGCATTGTCGGAACTAGAAGCACAAGCATTTCGCTACACTCGCATTAACATCTGCTAACCATGTGTATGTGACAAATAAATTAGATTTGATTTTGAGTTGATTCCCCACTTTGCTGCTGTAACAGCCTCCACTCTTCTAGGAAGGCTTTTCTCTAGGTGTTGGATCATTGCTGCGGGGACTTGCTTCCATTCAGCCACAAGCGCATCAATGAGGTCGGGTCAATGATGTTGGGCGATTAGGCCTTGCTCGCAGTTGCCTTTCCAATTCATCCCAAAGATGTTCGATGGGGATGAGGTGGGGGCTCTGTGCAGGCCGGTCAAGTTCTTCCACACCAATCTCGACAAACCATTTCTGTATGGACCTTGCTTTGTGCACAGGAGCATTGTCATGCTGAAACAGGAGGGCCTTCCCCAAACTGTTGCCACAAAGTGTTGGAAGCACAGAATCGTCTATAATGTCATTATATGCTGTAGTGTTAAGATTTCCCTTCACTGGAACTAGGGGACCTAGCCTGAACCATGAAAAACAGCCCCTCCTTCACCAAACTTTACAGTTGGCACTGCTTTCGGGCAGGTAGCGGTCTCCTGGCATCTGCCAAACCCAGATTAGTCCTTTGGACGGTCAGATGGTAAAGCATGCTTCATCACTGCAGAGAACGTGTTTCCACTGCTCGAGCGTCCAAAGGCGGCGAGCTTTACACCACTCCAACCGACGCTTGGCATTGCGCATGGTGATCTTAGTCTTGTGTGCGGCTGCTCGGCCATGGAAACCCATTTCATGAAGCTCCCAACTAACAGTTATTGTGCGGCCGTTGCTTCCAGAGGCAGTTTGGAACTCGGTAGTGAGTGTTGCAACTGAGGACAGACGATTTGCGCTACGCACTTCAGCTCTCGGCAGTCCTGTGACCATGTGTGTCCTACCACTTTGCGGCTGAGCCGTTGTTGCTCCTATATGTTTCCACTTCACAATAACAGTTGACCGGGGCAGATGTAGCAGGGCAGAAATTTGACGAACTGACTTGTTGGAAAGGTGGCATCACTATGATGACACATTGAAAGTCACTGAGCTATTCAGTACGGGTCATTCTACCGACAATGTTTCTCTATGGAGATTGCATGGCTGTGTGCTCGATTTCATCAGCAACAGGTATGGCTGAAATAGCCAAATCCACTAATTTGAATGGTTGTCCACCTACTTTTAGCCATGTAGTGTAGCTATCCCAGTCCGTCTCAAGAACCTTTTCTTCTTCACTTTAAGGAGGCTTCAATGCAAAGTATTGTTTACATTTCCTTTGTCTAGCTTGGCTGTTTAATTAGACCAAACAATCCTTTTTTCTGTTGGTTACAGACTTTATGCTGTCTAAGCTAATTCCACTGGAAACTGGAGGTTCTGCAGTCAAACCATCAGCTGGGAAAGAGCTTTTATTACTGTAGTCTCTTGGCAAAGATGAATGGAAATAGTGGTTATTAGGGCTGGGACCTCACCATACTTGGGTACCAATTGCTATTCAATGTTCCAAACATGTTACCCACCATGTGTCTATTGCAGAGGGACAAGAGAGAGCCATAAAAAAATGTGTTTTGATCAGTCAGGGAAATGAAAGTGCTGAAAACAAATTGGCTCCCAATTTAAAACGATGAAGAACAATCTATGAAGGAAAAATAGAGTTTTGGGGCAAGTACAGCCAACTAGCGCAAAAATAATATTGTCAAAAATATACGATATATCGTTAAATAATATCCCGATATGTAACTAGCGACCCCCCCAATCACTAGTTATACCCCTTGCCCATTTTGGGGAATATTCAGAGATGGAAACCTTCTGTGAGAATTAACGGGAATATATGGGAATTAATATTAATAGCATTTAAATGTATATGTTTTTTGCATTGGATATATTTACCATATCATATGGAGACAGAAACATAAACCTTTTACCTCATCATAAGTAGACATAATTACAAATGATTCAATCCTTCCAATAGAAATGTAAAATTAACTTTAATTAAATGAGTTGACTCTTCACATGGGATGATTTCACTGAACAACAAAAGAAAGGGAATATTTAATGATCCAACGCATCTCCCAAAAACATTTTCAACGTAAAATGATAGTCTAGAAACTAAAGCTTTGGTTGTCTTCCTCTCAGGCTTCCATGTCTTCTCCCTGGACCTTCTCAATATCCTCCTCTTGATCATCAGACTCCGAGGCCTCATCTTCAATGTCACTTTCCTACCTTGTTGAGGATGAGAAAAAGCCTCAGATTTGCCCAGATGGCCACCAATTTTTCAACCCTTGTATTGGTCAGCCTGTTGTGTGCTTTGGTGTGTGTTCCCCCAAACAAGGACCAGTTGCACTCTGAGGCAGCTGATGTTGGTGGGATTTGGAGGAGGATGGAGGCAACAGGGGAAAGACCCTCAGATCCACAAAGTCCCTTCCACCAGGTGGCTGATGAGATATGTTGGCATGACTGCCATATTTAATCTCCACCCCAAAGCCCTTGCTTGGAAGTGTACTTTGCCAGACTGCCAAGAACCTTGCCCTCATCCAGGCCAAGGTGACGAGACACGGTAGTGATGACACCATAGGCCTTGTTGATCTCTGCACCAGACAGGATACTCTTGCCAGCATACTTGGGGTCCAGCATGTACACTGTGGCGTGTATGGGCATCAGGCGTAAGTCTTCACGCTTTTTGATGTATTTCAGAACTGCAGTTTCCTCTGCTTGGAGCAATAGGGAAGTGGGCAGGGCAGTACGGATTTCTTCTCTTACATCTGCAAGCAGAGTCTGAACATCAGACAGGATGGCATTGTCTCCCTCAATCCATGCAATGGCTACTGCTATAGGTTTCAGGCTGCTTACCACTCTCTCCTAAAATACATAATCCAGGAGGATCCTCTTGATGGGGCTGTCCATATCGGCAGACTGTGATATGGCCATTTTTTGGGGAGACACTCCTTCCCCTCCCCAACGGGTGTTGCTGGGCAGCTTCAATGTGGTACTCTTATTCTTCTCACTTTGCTTGGTGAGGTAGATTGCTGCTATAACTTGATGACCCTTCACATACCTAATCATTTCCTTGGCTCTCTTGTAGAGTGTATCCATTGTTTTCAGTGCCAGGATGTCCTTGAGGAGCAGATTCAATGCATGAGCAGCATCGCCAATGGGTGTGATGTGAGGGTAGGACTCCTCCACTTTAGACCAAGCAGCCTTCATGTTCACAGCATTGTTTGTCACGAGTGCAAATACCTTCTGTGGTCGAAGGTCATTGATGACTGCCTTCAGCTCATCTGCAATGTGGAGACCGGTGTGTCTGTTGTCCCTTGTGTCTGTGCTCTTGTAGAATACTGGTTGAGGGGTGGCGATGTAGTTAATTATTCCTTGCCCATAAACATTCGACCACCCATCAGAGATCATTGCAATACAGTCTGCCTTCTCTATGATTTGTTTGACCTTCACTTGAACTCTGCATCCAGCAAATGAGTAGATAAAGCATGTCTGGTTGGAGGGGTGTATGCTGGGCAAAGAACATAGCAGTACAATAGTCATTTACAACATTAACAATGTCTACACTGTATTTCGGATCAATTTGATGTTATTTTAATGGACAAAAAATGTGCTTTTCTTTCAAAAACAAGGACATTTCTTAAGTGACCCCAAGGTTCTGAACGGTAGTGTATGATTTGGCACAGTATTTGCAAATGTACACAGCTTTTTCTTCTACATTCGCTGCAGTGAAATGTCTCCACACATCAGATAGTGCCCGTGGCATTTTCCTGTAAAGATTAGGAAATAAATGTGTAAAAAAAAAAAAAATATATATATATACACACACATACACACAATTCCATGTGCAGATAAATAGTTAATTAGTTAGATTGAACAACTCCTTTTGTAAGATAAATGTTTTATAATGAAACATGTATGGAAACAGGTGAATTAACACTCCTCACTTAGCAGGGTCAAGTAAGTTGAAACCGACATGGTAGCAAAAACGAACTAGCAGAAATCGTTAACAAGTTAGAAATGATTTAAACACATTTCGGTGTAGGCTACTATTTACTAGTTAACAAATGTCATATAAAATGTATTCACCCCACCCAGTATTGTAATCAAAATTTACCAGAAAGCATGTAGTCCTTGGCTCAGACAGTGTAGTTGTGTGGGCTCAATAACATCTCATTAGTGTGCAAGATCTTGAGAATCACCTGTACATGTGATGGAAGAGTGCACTGTGCATGCAGAGGGTTGTAATTCCATTGAATTGGGGATAGTTTAACCAAAATATGCCACAAGACCTAGAATTGCCTTACGTGTATCCCACAAAAAAAGCAAACTTTTTTTTGATTAATTTAAGTAAAATACCCGGGCTTAACTTCCCATGGAAAAATTCTGGAAATTTACCGAAAAGTTTGACACTTTGCAACCCTACTCTTGAATAGCTTTCCTGCATTTCCTCAACTTCGTAGTGTTACGGGATGGTTTTAGCATGGAGGGAGCAAGTGTTAAATGTTGAGTAAGCACCTCTGTATGATAGGTATATAAATGTTAACCATTATTTAGGTTTCTGGGATTTTTTAAATATTTTTTTTAGCATGGTTTGTTTTAGTACAGTGTTTTAGGACAACACTATTTTAATTTGTCCCAGTGCTGCAGATCCCTGCTGAGAGGGGAGCCAGAAGTCTGACTGTCTGTTACTCCTACTGATTTACTGTTCCATCTAATCACCTCCTAGCCCTTAACTCATTCACCCCTGGCTAGCCTGGCACCATTGGATACACGGGGAACAGCTCTGAATGCACCCTCTGAAACTCTGTCCTTTCCTTGTGGTTTTTAACTGCAGTAATCTCCCCATTGGGACCACCAGAGGTTGACCTCAACAATGTGTTGCCAGGGGTTGTTTTCTGGGTCACAGATGACACAGACCCGTGGAGGTGCAAATCAGAGGCTGGTAGCTCACTGTGTTAGATCCCTGTCTGCTCTCTCGGAGTGTGAGGACCTATATCCTGTAGGCCTATAGGTATACTGTTGATCATCCCATAACACAACATATCTCAGCTATAACTAGCTCTGTCAGCACTAGGAGTTTGGACATAATCTGAACTACAGACACGTTTGTCTCTGGTGAGGTCACTGTTTTAGATATGTTAGACACTTATCATGAGCTTATCTGCGAATCCACAGAGGACAAAGTGATCAAGAAGTGTGTAAGAAGAGTGTGCAGGTGGTTCTGTGGTAGTGTCATGCTGTGATCCTAGTATTCCTCAGTGGCTGATCTCTAAGGAAGTGAGTGAGTGAGTGAGTTGAGTGGACATGTTATTTTGAGAGAGGGAGAGAATGTGTTGTTTGTTCTATGTTGCGCTGCATGTGCTCACTGCTCATTGTTTGTCTGTATTGTAAGTGTTTTTAATAACCTGCCCAGGGACTGTGATTGAAAATCAGCCGGCTGGCTAAAACCGGCACTTTTACTGAAACGTTGATTAATGTGCACTGTCCCTGTAACAATAAACTCAAACAGAAAGGAGAGCGAGTTGATCATTAAAGGCTACTTTCCAGTCACCACCCAGCTGTGTAAACGCATCTAGACAGGGGAAGAAGGGAGAGAGAGTGATGAGCAAACGAGTGGCCCTGGAGATTGGAGTGTATGCAGCACTGCTGGCTGAGCCGAGTGGGGCTGCAGTACAACAGTCATCCGTAATGGCTATTGGCTAATGCGTTGTATCTCTGTCAGAGCAGCCAGCCAGCCAGGCCTGGTCTAATGACTCAGCTAAGGGAGGGTCCATGGTGAGCCTGCCTCCATGGGACTGACTAACTGACTGGTTGTATAGAGTCTCTGTGGAGAGCTGGATAGATATCACAGTGCTGCTCTCACTGTGTACTACTGAGTGAATAGACCGTATTGTTAACTCTTTCTCCAGTCCGTCATAAAGACGCCCCCGCCTGCCATGTGTTTTAAGTGACTCTAAAATGTGCACCACTGTCAACACACTACAGAGGAGAGGACTCAGAGAGAACGTGTGTGTGACTGTGTACTATGTACTGTGCACATTTAGTGTTTGTGTCAGTGGTTGGTATAATGCAGCTTGTGAGGGGGCAACCGGTAATGCCTGCAATGACTTCCCATATTATCCCAGTGAATGACTGGTTATTACGATGTAGCTTGATGGCTGTACAACAGTCCCTTATGTGATGAAGATATAGGCTTTATCACAGTATGTTTATGGCAATTCTTCTTTATATATTATTTGTATTGTATTTGTGAGATATTCTAATGCACTGTTGGTGCTAATAACATAAGCATTTTGCTGCACCAGCCATAACACCTGAAAATAGGTGTACATGACCAATAAACTTTGACTTGAATTCTCTCCACAGCAAACAAGCGTAGGAGCCTGTATGGATGTCCCTACAGTCCCCAGGTGAACTACGGAAGCCCATACTGCACAAACACAGCTAACAGCCCCTACAGCAGTGGCTTCAACTCCCCCTCCTCCACCCCCAGCAGGGTGCCCATCGTCAAACAGCAGCTGATGCCCCCCGTCAACCAGGGTACTGTACACTAGCATATAAAGCCTGTCTTTAACTCTCCTTCCGTGGCCCTCTCTCTTGTTCTTTATGTTAAAACATACGCTTTAGTTGACAGTTTGGTTTAGACCTACAGGTGTGTGTGTGTTGGACCAGTATGAACACCTAATGTGTGTGTCCCAGCAGCTCACCAGCAGCAGCGTGGTGGCTCAGTAGAGAGAGAAAGGAACCCCCCAGCGGTCAGCCCTCAGTCTTCAATAGACAGTGAGCTGAGCACCTCAGAGATGGACGAGGACTCTGTAGGATCCTCCACCACATACAAGCTCAACGACGTCACTGATGTACAAATCCTGGCTCGCATGCAGGAGGAGAGTACGTACCATCTTCTAACTCTGTCTGTTTGTCTGGGAAAAACATTTACCCACCAGTCAGTGATGCGGTGTGTTTATACTGTCTTTCTCAGTACACACTACAAGCGGTGTATGTCTAACCGTCTGTGTGTGTGTTTCCAGGTCTTCGGCAGGACTATGCTGCCACAGCTTCCAGACGGAGCTCTGGTTCTTCCTGTCACTCTCTGAGACGCAGCACCTTCAGTGACCAGGAACTGGACGCCCACAGTCTAGAAGACGATGAGGAGGCTGTACACCCCGCCTTCCACATCCCCTCAAACCGCTTTTCCCCCTCCCCAGACACTCCCCTCACGCCTCCCCCAGAAACTCCCCCCGCTCCCGTTCCCCCGCACGCTCCCTGGAGTACAGCCACCCCCACAGCCGAGGCTCCCCGCAGCCAATCATCAGCCGGCTGCAGGCACCACGTCACTCCCTGCAAAGCCACACCCCCCAAGAGCTGCAGACCAACGTGGTGAAGAACGAAGGTAAGGAGACGCTGGCTCACTACACCTCAGGACTACCTCCTGAGGATTGAGAGACTAGATGGGAAATGGTTTTGTTAATAGTTATCTGAAGGACAAATGATGTGATTCAATTATATAGTCTGATTCAAATTATGACCACTGCTGGTCAAAGGTCATGTGTAATTCTGGGCCAATGTGTAGTTGTTCAGTCCTGTTTTCAGTTTTCCTTTGTTGTGGTGTTTGTAGAAAAGCTGAGGCGGAGTCTTCCTAACCTGACCCGCTCCAACGTGGCACAGCAGGGCCCAGAGCCCGTCAAGAACAGCAGGAGCTTTGAGTCCAACCTGCAAGTGCCAAACGGAGGCTCACCCAGACACCAGGCAGTCAGTCAGTCTGCCAGTGAGTACTACACACACATACACAATGTTTATCATATCGCGTGTTCACTCAGTAATAGCAATCTGAGACAGTCTGTCATTTTCATATTATTCTCTCTTGTATATTGACATAACATTTTTTGTTTCTCAAGCATATTCAACATCACAAATGTTATGAAAGGAATAATGTGTAGTGATGTAGCTAGTCAGTGTGTGAGTGGGTATACCATACATCCCTCTCAGGCTCCCCCTTATTAAACCTCTATTGCTTTGTACTGTCTTGGCTTTGATGGTTTGGGATTCTCTCTCCCTTTGATTCATTTCACTATTTGAATAATTTCTCCTTCTGTGCATTCTTCTCCTTTTTATCCAAATCAATTATAATCCAGATTTAAAAGTAGATTATTGTGAGGATTTAGAATGCAGAGAGAACTGAGTAAAAGACTGAATGTTATTTTGATATCGCCACCAACTGAATTCTCATAGTTAAAATCTCTTACTGTCTAACCACACCTACTCAAGGGTTTTTCTTTATTTTGAATGTTTTCTACATTGTAGAATAATAGTGAAGACATCAAAACTATTAAATAACATATGGATTCATGTAGAAACCAAAGTGTTAAACAAATCAAAATATATTTTATATTTGAGATTCTTCAAAGCAGCCACCCTTTGCCTTGATGACAGCTTTGCACACTCTTGGCATTCTCTCAACCAGCTTCACCTGGAATGCTTTTCCAACAGTCTTGAAGGAGTTCACATATGTTGAGCCCTTGTTGGCTGATTTTACTTCACTCTGCGTTCCAACTCATCCCAAACCATCTCAAGTGGGTTGAGGTCGGGTGATTGTGGAGGCCAGGTCATCTGATGCAGCACTCATCACTCTCCTTCTTGGTCAAATAGCCCTTACACAGCCTGGAGGTGTGTGTTGGGTCATTGTCTAAACGCTAACTAGATGGTTGGCGTATCGCTGCAGAATGCTGTGGTAGCCATGCTGGTTAAGTGTGGCTTGAATTCTAAATAAATAACAGACTGTTTCACTGCAAAGCACCATCACACCATCTCCTACTCCATGCTTCACGGTGGGAACCACACATGTGGAGATCATCCATTCACCTACTCTGCGTCTAACAAAGACACGGAGGTTGGAATCAAAAATCTCACATTTGGACTCATCAAACCAAAGGACAGATTGTCACTGTTCTAATGTCCATTGCTCATGTTTCTTGGCCCAAGCAAGTTTCTTCTTATTATTGGTGTCTTTTAGTAGTGGTTTCTTTGCAGGAATTTGACCATGAAGGCCTGATTCACAGTCTCCTCTGAACAGTTGATGTTGAGATGTGTCTGTTACTTGAAGTCTGTGTAATTTCTGAGGCTGGTAACTCTCATGAACTTATCCTCTGCAGCAGAGGTAACTCTGGTTCTTCCTTTCCTGTGGCGGTCCTCATGAGAGCCAGTTTGATCATAGAGCTTGATGGGTTTTTTGTGACTGCACTTGAAGAAACGTTCAAAGTTCTTGAAATTTTCCGGATTGACTGACTTTCATGTCTTAAAGTAATGATGGACTGTCGTTTCTCTTTGCTTATTTGAGCTGTTCTTGCCATAATATGGACTAGATATTTTACCAAATAGGGCTATCTTCTGTATACCACCCCTACCTTGTCACAACACAACTGATTGGCTCAAATGCATTAACAAGGAAAGAAATTCCACCAATTAACTTTTAATAAGGCACACCTGTTAATTGAAATGCATTCCAGGTGACTACCTCATGATGCTGGTTGAGAGAATGCCAAGAGTGTGCAACGCTGTCATCAAGGCAAAGGGTGGCTATTTGAAGAATCTCAAATATAAAATATATTTTGATTTGTTTAACACTTTTTTTGGTTACTACATGATTCCATTTGTGTCATTTCATAGTTTGTCTTCACTATTATTCTACAATGTAGAAAATAAAGAAAAACTCTTGAATGAGTGGGTGTGTCCAAACTTTTGACTTGTACTATATGTGCAATATACATATGTTCTGTACTATATCACTGTTGTATTGTTTCGCTCTTGACACTGGCTGATAATAGGGGTCATCTCCTTTACCTTTCAGGGCTTCTTCTGGTTGTAGTGTGCATTGACATCACTATCCCTGCCTCTCTCTATCTGACTGCAGAGCATGTGCTGCCTTTCACCCACCCCTCTCTTTCTGCCGAGGCACTGGCTGTGGTTTGGCCTAGTGTTGGCCCAGCTTGACTTCAGTACTTTACCCCTGGCAATCTCTCTGGACTGTGAATGTCTGGCTGCAGCACCCCCTAGTGTTTCAGGCTGCTATTATACCTTTGCCTGAAAATGATACTCACTAAGCCAGGCTTGGCTGATTTTTACAATGGCTGACCTGCCTCACTGACACACCCCTCCTTCCTCTTCGGCTGCCTGGCTCAACTCTATAATCTCCTTTCCCTGGTCCAGTAACCATAACAGTACAGCAGGTCAGAGTAAGGGCTGACTCTCTCTCCCCAACTGTCATCTCCATTTCTCCCAGTAGCCCAGCACTCCTCCACTCCACTCCACTCCCGGTACTCGACTCCCCCTCGCTCCTCCCAAACAGGAATTCCCCCTCGATCCTTACAGTCCCCGAAACCCAAACAGCACCTCCAAAGCCCTTCTTCTCTGCGAGGTAAAAGCCTGCCAGTGCCTGGGATCATTCACCTTACGAGTTAAAGTTCCTACATACTCACACATCCTCAGGAATACACACGACCACATTCTTTACCAAACGTAAAGCATTTTGTGTTTTACTGTGACTGGTTGGCTGTGTGCCTGCCTGTGTGACGTACCTGCCTGCACTCAACCAAATATAAAGTGCCAGAAAATTTGCCAGCCAAGTAATTGTTTTCTAGGATGGTCAGGGTAGGCAGCTTCTGGTTGGGAGTGTGGTCTTGAAAGTTTGAGTGTCTCCATGGTGTTGCTGGGTCTTGTCTGGAACAGAACTCTTATCTCCCCTACTGGTGATGGGGAGAACCTGCTGAGAAACCCTGTGGTTCTGGAATGGCTTTGGGCTCACAGACCTCAAGGCTGTTTCAGATAATATCAGTTTCTGACCACACTGCAGTCACTCCTCCTGAACTCACTCCTCCTGAACTCTTCTTGGTAATGGTTGCGGATTGGTTTGTATTAGTAGCTAGTTAGTATGTGATGTACTGTTATTGGAAAGTATAGGCTCTAGAAGACTTCTTAGTCCAGAGATCTTTTTCCATCCATGTCATCTATTGCACTTTATCCTGCAGTTCTGAATGAAGTCAAATCTCTCCTATCTTCATCTTTGTTTAGTCCATCTTTCCTGTTGCTTTGGAGAAGAAGGTGATTTCAGTGAGTATTCACTGATCATGCTCCCAACTTTTATATATTGTGTTTGTGGTTTCATGGTGTGTTAATGTTGTGGTATTATCTGTGCCCTCCCTATCGCTGGAGGGCATGTGTGCCTCATCCATCCTACACATCAACTATTATAGTGGTTCTTTGTAGTCTGTGTAAATACTTAATACAAGGCCTCTTATCTTCATTCATTGTTTCCTTTTCCTTGGTTTCATGGGTCTTGTAATTTAATGCAAAATGACGTTATCAAATGATTAAAATAATTATTCTGAATACATATTAGGTAATAGATAACACGTTATTTCTCATATGTGCCTCTGATCAGTGTTGTTAATTGCTCAGTGGTGAAACACTGAGAATGGTGTAGATCTCTGTTGTGTGTATAGTGAAGTGTCATCCTCTATTCCATCTGTTCATAATATAGTGTACTTTACTGACCCGTCTCTTGCTCGTCCAGTCCCTTCTCCCAGTAAGCTGCGAACCCCGGCCACTCCGTCTCCCCTGGCCCTGAGGCAGCCTGTGAAGGCCACGTCTACCCCTGGCTCTGGAGCCTCCACCCCCACACGCTCCCTGGGCCCAGCACGCAGCGGCCTGCCCCGGCCCAGTGCAGGAGGCATCCCCGTGCCTCGCAGCAAACTGGCCCAGCCAGTACGCAGGTAGGTACACACATTACAAACAGCTTCAAGGCAAGTATAGTTGTCAGTTGATTGCAGGTGTATCAGACCTTTTTAGTCTTGCCTAATGCCTCAGAACTAATCTGTTTCTCTGGTTCTTCTCTTCCTCAGGTCTCTACCTGCCCCTCGGACCTACAATGGTGGACGGGAAGGAGATAACTGGAGGGAGGGTTGCTACTGAGGCTGGCCTGGTCAGCAGGGGGGCACTGTGTGGCCCTCTGATCAGCACAGAGGCAGACCAACATTACAATGCGGCACTTTATCAACCAAGATTACTTTTACCATGAATTAAGGAATAAACTATAACAAAGACAAAGTCAAATTCGTCTTTCGTCTTACTATCATGAGGAACATGATCTGAACAGCTGAAGCAGCATGGTGTGTGTCTGTGTGGAGAGGATCTGAAGGGGCCAGGCAGGGCTGGGAGGCGGAAGCCTAGAGAGAATGCCAAAGAAACCAGCTGAGCTCCAGCATCCCGGTGCCACCAGAGGGCACTCTCATCTGCCTCAGTGTGTCTGTTTAGCAATCAGTCAATAAGTCTTCACAAAATGCTTCTGTCTATTTTTTCACCTCCCTCAGGTTGAAGTGTTTGTACAAATTTCTCTTTTTGCAGTCTGTTCTCAACAGATGCCTTTGTCAGAGATCTCTATGATGATGCTGTGCAGGTAAAATGTTCCCTTAATGTTAAAGAACATTTTACGAAGTTTTGTCAAATCATAGTTTTTTCCTCTTGTGAATGAACTAGAATGTATTGAAATGTTTGACATTATTTATTCAAATCATTATTTAAAGAGTTCATTTTCCAAATATCCATATTCAGTATTTGTTTTCTATTGATTTGAATATATAAAAAAAAAAAAAAAAAAAATCAAAACCTCTACTGCAAAGCTAATTCTCCAAAGTATTTTTTAGATGGTTTCATAACAGGACATTTGAGTGTTGATGTTTTTATGTTAACACAGGTGACTGGTAGAAACAGGCCAAAGCCCCATCCCAGACCTAATCATAACTATGGTTTTAACCTGTATCGACTATCACATCTGTTTCAGGGCTGGCTAGTGATGTTGAGCTGCGCCAGTCAATGGCAGTAGTCACAATCTCAATCCAGATCTACTTCTGGTTTGGTTAGTTAATTCTATTGCTTTCCACCATTAGATTAATATGCCATTGCAACATCCAGACAATATAGTCAGAGATATGTAATCCCAGTAAAATATATAAAATCCAACCCTTGTAGCCATGAGACCTGAGCATGCAGCAAAGGCTTGATGTAGTTCATTTAAAACCTGCATCAATATTGTCAGTGTATGTTATGTCAAGACGGAATAAATGATCCTAATATCTTAAAATTATAATGGAAAAGTTCAATAGGTTAGTGGCCATTGCCACTTGTGCTTTAAAATAAATCAGGAGTGCTGAGATTCATAGGGATGGTATTAGTGTGCCAGAAATGAATGAACTAGTGCCTATTACTTTCAAGTTTAACTTTATTTTGAATGTGCTTTTTATCTGTTCATTTATCCTCACGTGCCAGTGTCATGGTTTGCCAATATCATTTGTCTTTGTATTTCTGCTTGATTTTGTTTGGGCTAATATACTTTTAATTTTGTAATTGTATCAACAATACATTTATACTTGCTTTTGGAAAAAGTATATGCGCCTTGATATTTATAACTAATTACTCTCATTCTTTAAATGAAACTATTTAAGAGCGAGGTGCCTCTGTATGTCAAGGTTTCGATTTAGTGGAACGCTTGGGCTATTTTTGCGAATACATCCCACACCATTTTGTGTGATTTGTTTTTTCATGATTTTTTTTAATCCACCTACACGACATTCAGTTTCCCTGTGTAAACTCACATTTCAAGTAAAAAAAAGTTGAATTGTTCTTGTCTATTGTGTCATGACGAATAGGGCCATTTCATTCAAACTCTTGTCAATTCAGGGCATTCATTGAAATGCAATCCATAAAAAGAAAGACTGGAGCTTTACTGGCAACGTTCCAAGTCTTCCATAGTGTTTCAGTTCATTTCCTGCTCCTGACGGGTCCTGCATTGATGTACCATATCAATATATGCGTAAAAGATCCTGCTTTCTCATTGATGTGTGATTTATCAGCTGTTGTGGCAACAAATAATCCATTATCCCCCCTCATAAGGCATCTCGTTGCTTTACCAATCCATTAGGCTTGGGGAGAAAGTGCTCCTGTCTGGGTTTTAGGGATTAAATTTGGCCAGGAAAGATGGTCTTCTCCAACCTGGAAAGCTGTCATTTAGGGCCCGATTCAGATGTAGGCCTTTCTTAAGCACGTCTCAGTAGTTGGTATTCAGACTTAGCTTATGCATGAGCTTTGCAGGTGTGGTTCCCTTGGAGTTTACCATGTCCGGAAATGAATTCACCATTTTCTGTATTCGGAGTTCATTCAAACATTTGAAGCGTTGTTTTACTATTGACAGTTACAGCTGATTTCAGGATTGTATCTCAATTTGCTCTCTTTAAAGTTGTGATTTATTTCAGTCTCTGAATTGTTTAATCAAACTTTTCACTGCCAGGGCATAACTACAATCCATCTCCTGAAATAGCCTAGCTGGGCGAGCATGCGCACTAGGCTCGAGCTTTTTCCCTGGCTAAACTAGCTGGCAAGCTGGAGTATACTAATTTTCATCCTCCTCCTCACCACTCTATTCCATTTTTTTTTAGCGTACAAAGCTTGTTACACACCTTGCATAAGGTATGTCTGTCTGAATACCAAGTGCTGAGAAGTGCATAAGAAACACATACATTACCTAAGTCTGAATCGGGCCCTAAATGACAGCTTTCCCGGTTGGAGAGGACAATCACAGACAGAAGGGATAACCCAGCCATGTCACTTGGGCTATAAAGCTGAAGCATCCCTTAGAACGTTCTGACCTCCAAATATGGTAGTGAGAGGGTTGAACTAGGTGAAACTGGGCCAACATTCTGCCAATTTTCTCATCGATGAAACATTGATCTCAAATGTTTCTGTTCCCAAATCTAGAATGTTACGAACACAGGGCTCCCGCGTGGAGCAGCGGTCTAAGGCACTGCATCTCAGTGCTAGAGGTGTCATTACAGACCCTGGTTTGATTCCAGGCTGCATCACATCCGGCCGTGATTGGGAGTCCCATAGGGCGGCGCACAGCCTCGTCCGGGTTTGGCCGGGGTAGGCCGTCATTGTAAATAAGAATTTATATCCATTTTCATTTCGAAGAGGTCTGATTACCTCCAGGTATACATCACTATACACTGAACAAAAATATAAATGCAACATGCAACATTTTTCTAAGATTTTACTGAGTTACATTTCATATATGGAAATCAGTCCATTTAAATACATTCCTTGGCCTCTAATATATGGATTTCACATGACTGGGAATACAGATATGCATCTGTTGGTCACAGATATCTTTAAAAAAGGTATGGGTGTGGATCAGAAAACCAGTCAGTATCTGGTGTGACCACAATTTGCCTCGTGCAGTGGAATGTTCTCTCACTCCTCTTCAATGGCTGTGCGAAGTTGCTGGATATTGGCGGGAACTGGAACATGCTGTCATGCATGTCGATCTGTGTATTCAAATTGCAATTGTGTTTGTTGTCCGGAGCTTATTATTTAATATTTTTATTCAACATTTATTTATACAGGTTTTTCTCATTGAGAGATATATATATATATATGCATAAACATAAACTTCAAATAAACTGCCTGCATCTAGAAAATGCTGATTTAAGACTTTCAGATTAGAGGTTCTCTCAGTTACAATCTGTGTCTACCAACAATTGTTTGGGAAACTGTGTATCTTTTATGCACTCCAAACCTTTCACTACTTGCCAAAATTTGGATGGATTATTATAATTTATATTATTATAATTATCCAAAGTAGATTTAAGGTAGTGGTCTGCTTTTAGTTTTCGGTTCATAGCCACGCCCAGATTTCAAAGACGTTTAAAAGCCATCCAATCATCCTCCGAACCAGACCTTCTTGCTTTAGCCCACCATAGCATTTCGTTCTCTTATGATTTTAGTAAACTCATCTGTAAACCAAGGGTTCTCTCTACCCTTAATCCTAAACTTTTTGAAAGGGGCATGCCTATTGCATAAATCCTGGAATGCATTGTGGAAGAAGAAAAGGATCATTCAAGTTCCAGTTTCTTTTTGTAATGACACATGGAGATCGCTTAGGAATTGTACCATCTCTCACACAGGCAATATAATAGCACAGTGATCACTTATGTCATTTGCAAAAATACCAGAAGCATTAAAATGATGAGGTGTATTGGTTAAGATCAAACCAAAGAGGATTCCAGAGTATACTTTATATTTAACCTAGTTACACTGTTGTAAATCTGAGTGAGATTGAAGGTATTGCATAGAATTTTGAGTTGATCAGAACTAGATGTTAATCAATCCTGATTCAGATCACCCATCAAGACAAACTCAAGAGTTGACATACTGTGATAACAATTTGAAACTTCGAGCCAGCAGTAACAGATGTAGGTATAACAACAAGATTCAACAATATTTAAAGATGAGCCAAGGTTCAAAGACAGATATTCAAATAGCTTAGGTTTAGTAACAGAAGTCAGAACGACCACCTAGAACATGTCTTTTACGTACACAGCAACACCACCACCCCTAGATTTACCATCTGCAAACCAAACAATTTAACAGATAAAAACGCTTTTAATTCAGGAGAATTCCATTGAATCAGGCTATTCATTTCAGTTGCATTCTTACACATAACTTTAGCCTAAACGGAACTGAAAACACCCAGCCTGTTTTGATCACAGATCATGATGAAGCCTGAACATTTCAGCTGTTTGTCATTGATTTAGCCCACAATCGCCTACAGATTTGATACACATGAAGACCTATATTTAATCTGGATTTGACAAACAATATCCTGACTTTTCCCCACATTATATTTGTTACCAATTAGGCTAAATGTAGTCCTATTAATAAGCTTTTGTTTTCATATTCATTTGCATAAGCTAACCATTGTGATTAATGTTATTTATTTATTCTGCTTTTTATGAATAAACATGCATCAGGGTAAAATATAATATAACATTAATGTTACTTACCTTACAGATCACAAAGTCAGCTAATTTCCAAATCACGTCGAAAGTGGTTTGAACTCTGAAATCTCAATACAAGGTAGAGACGATGAAGTCACCTCCCAGACAATCATTGGTACGGCTGATTAGCTGTCCAATGTAAAGTATCTACAATACCGGTCAAGAGATTGAGAACACCTACTCATTCAAGGGTTTTTCTTTATTTGTACTATTTTCTACATTGTAGAATAGTGAAGACATTAAAACGATGAAATAACACATATGGAATCATGTAGTAACCAAAAAAGTGTTAAACAAATCAAAACATATTTTATATTTGAGATTATTCAAAGTAGCCACCCTTTCCCTTGATGACAGCTTTGCACACTCTTGGCATTCTCTCAACTAGCTTTTTGAGGTAGTCACCTGGAATACAATGGGAACCACCGACACGGCTGGCTAGCCTATCTTCAAAGAATCAAACTTCCAGAGCGAGTGGAAGCAGAGTGAGCTCTGTAGTTCTGTCCAGGACTACACGACGGGTCGTCGAATGCCGGGCGACGGCAGAGGAGAGCAACAGTAGAAGAGACAGGTGGGGACCCCTTTTGGACAATCAGAGCATTACAAGCGTGTTGCAGAAAGGCCCAAACACCCTTTCTAAGGACGGGTTCTAACAAAAATCCACAAAGAACCAATGGATTTACACGTAAAATTCTTATTCTTAACAGGCAGTGATTTGTGTGCAAAGTATATGATTACTGTGAGAGTAGTTTCTAAATGTACCAAAGTATTATGTCTCTGTCCCTCTCTCTTTTTCTTTTGGTAAAAAGCCACCATATTGTGTCAGTCCACTAGGGACCTGTTTCCAGTGGTGGAAAAAGTACCCAATTGTCATACTTGAGTAAAAGTATAGATACTTTCTATTAAGGTAACTGAAGTAAAAGTGAAAGTCACCCAGTAAAATACTACTTGAGTAAAAGACTAAAAGTATTTGGTTTTAAATATACTTAAGTTTAGAAAGTAAATGTAATCGCTAAAATATACTTAAGTAACAAAAATAAAAGTATAAATAATTTCAAATTCCTTATATTAAGCAAAGCAGACTGCACCATTTTCTTGTTAAATATTTTTACGGCTAGCCAGGGGCACACTCCAACACTCAGACATTATTTACAAAAGATGCATTTGTGTTTAATGAGTCCGCCAGACCATAGGCAGTAGAGATAACCACGTGTTCTCTTAATAATTAAGTGAATTTCACAATGGTCCTGTCCTGCTAAGCATTCAAAATGTAACCAGTACTTTGGGTTGTCAGGGAAAATCTATGGAGTAAAAAGTACAATATTTTCTTTAGAAATGTAGCGAAGTAAAAGGTGTCAAAAATATAAATAGTAAAGTGAAGTACAGGTACCCCAAAAAACTACTTAACCCTTTCACACGTACCATCACACGGGTGTGATCGTTCTACATTGGTCCCGGAACTCTTATTTTAGAACGGCCAGTTTCGAATGATGCAACAATCAGCATTTGAGCTGGCCACACGTTTTTCAGAAACTATTTACACAAACACAGTCCTTACAAAGTTATGTCCAGAATGTGAGCAGTTTATTTTTGGATGCAATGTTCAGATATTCACAGAAGTAACTATAGCATAACACAATCATCCTAACCGGAAAAATGTAGGCTACATTGGTCCTAGCACTAACTGGTCATATTTTCTAACTCTCGGCTGACATAAACTACAATATGAATTAGCTAATAGCAATTACTATGTATAATTATTCAAGAATCGGAATGCATGATTTACCACAGGTAATTGAAAAACATGAGAATAATACAGTAAATATATAAATAATTACCACACAAAACATTTTCTGATAATGATTTGATACAAATGGCG
This sequence comes from Oncorhynchus nerka, assembly GCF_034236695.1. Lineage (NCBI taxonomy): Eukaryota > Metazoa > Chordata > Actinopteri > Salmoniformes > Salmonidae > Oncorhynchus > Oncorhynchus nerka. The sequence continues at coordinate 70,164,361 of NC_088419.1, forward strand.
AGTGCAGGCAGTCAATCACGTAACCTCTCACTCTGAGCCATTCAGTGTTGTTGTTTATGTATATAGCTAGTGAGCTAAACTGTAGCATTAGCAATGTCTTTCAAATGCGGAAATTCTGGAGATTAAAAAAAATTCTGACAATGAGTCTGAAAATCTGGAATCAGATTCTGACAGTGAAGAGCTGCCCCCCAGCCATTGAGAACCCTGAATCTGAGGACCCCTTGACCACTGACAAAGTCCCAGTTCCCTTTGAAGATGCTGGTGGTGATGGAGGCAGACTGACAATGGATGAAGTACAGGAGTTCTGTGGTAGCTGGAACGCCGCCAGCCATTTCACCCCTCCTGGCCCTGCTGTTTGCTTGATGAGTCCCAGTCTGGAGTGCAACGCCCCTTGCCATTTCCATCTGAGGCAGAGTGCTTCAAGTTCTTTCTGACAGAGGAGCTGGTGGGAGACATAGCAGAGACCAATCGCTATGCCTTGGAGCGACAAGAGAAGAGAGTCAGGAGTGGGGCGGACAACCACAATTAGTCAAATGTATACCTTCCTGGTGACAGTCTTTCTCACAGGGATAGTAAAGAAGAACTCCCTAAGAGAATACTGGAGCACAGATCCTATGTTTGCAACTCCCTTCTTTGTCACCCTATTTTCCCAAGACAGCATTTCATCAACAATGCTACTGCCATCCTAAATGACCCGTTATACAAAATAAGAAATGTCAACAGCTGGCAGTGAAGTGGCATGACAAACGAGACATCCATGTCCTTTCCACTGTCCATACAGCAACCATGTCGGCCAAAGGGAAGGTGGACCACCTAACAGGAGAGAGAAAAATCAAACCAGACTGCGTGCTTGACTATAATCTCAAAATTGGGGCATTGGATAAGGCAGACAGGATAAACAGCTTTGTGGAATGCACTCAGAAAATGAGCAAGTGGTATAAGAAGATATATATATATTTTTAAATCAGGATAGTTTCAAAATACAACAAGCCAATACTTCTCTGATTAGCATTTAACATTGTTTTACAGAGCTAATAGAAGAATGTAGCTAGCTACATAAGCACGATTGACTATAACACAATAAAAGTTATTAAATTGGTAACATTGCCTCGCGTCTCCGTGGTTATGAGGAATATATACTGTAATGACCTGACTAGATCATAAATGAACAATTGTCCAGACAGAGGCTTGAGTTTGCGAATTGACGGTTTATTAAACCAACTTTACACAGGCTACTGTTTGGGCCGTAGCACACGCCAAAAAGATGCCAGATAACCCACAAGCCAATCGTGACCTTCTCTTGTGAAGCCCAGACGTAAGAGAGAGAACAAAAGCTGAACCTGGTCTTAACTTCCAATGCTCCACCCCCCTGCACGCCACTCCGCCAACCACCAGGATGCCCGGCATCAGAACATTCCAGGCATTCCCGTGATTGGCAGATAGCATGTTGATTGACATGTCGGACCCCGCGAACACCGGGTACTGGTCAGTACAACACAACCACCTCCTAGCCTAACACATAACACACAGCTGTCTGTGCGGGTCGCTGCAATACAAATATATTATGCTCCATACACAGTGGGCTACAGTAGAAACGGTATAACACGACATACAGAAACTATTATAACGTAATAAGGCTTACCTGGATAGAAACGCAGTCTGGATTTGAAGATGGGTGTCTGTAGTGACGCCTCTAGCACTGAGACGCTGTTCCAGGGTAGCTTCAAAATACAACACATGCTAATACTTCTCTGAAGCATTTAGCATTGTTTTCCAGTGCTAATAGAAGAATGTAGCTAGCTACCTAAGCATTGAGTATAACACCATAAAGGTTATGAAATGAGTAACGTTACCTTGCTTGTCTGCGGTTATAATGAATATACACAAATATTATGCTACAGGAGATAAACGACATAACTGACAAGCAGAAACTAACGTAATAAGGCACTTACTTTGATAGAAACAAACACATCTCCAAAGTTATTATTGGTAATGAAAACAACTATGACTGCGATGCACCAGTTTCAACTGTTCTGCCTTATTATTATTCGACCATGCTGGTCATTTATGAACATTTGAACATCTTGGCCATGTTCTGTTATAATCTCTACCCGGCACAGCCAGAAGAGGACTGGCCACCCCACATAGCCTGGTTCCTCTCTAGGTTTCTTCCTAGGTTTTGGCCTTTCTAGGGAGTTTTTCCTAGCCACCGTGCTTTTACACCTGCATTGCTTGCTGTTTGGGGTTTTAGGCTGGGTTTCTGTACAGCACTTTGAGATATCAGCTGATGTACGAAGGGCTATATAAATAAATTTGATTTGATTTGATGCAGGCAACAGACGGGAAATGTGAACATGTGTGTGCAGGACGGGAGATGAGCAAACGTCTGCAGACTTGAACTGCACTAACAATTGGGAAGATTTGGGGTAATTTTGTCCGGGTCAGTAATGTCAAAAAAATGAATTGGTCCGCAAAAGTAAAAATGACTACTTTTATGTGAATGAATGAGGCGAAACACACCTCAATTCAAACTGTTCTTAGAAAATAAAAAACTTGTTAGAAAATAATTTGAAATGGACTAATTGAAATCAGCCTATAAATAAAAACAGGCTGCTTGCCTTGGTTTGAGGGCAGCGCGGATTAAATGTACTGTTGCGTAACAATCACATTTGGGAATGGAGAGAACGTTGTAACATCACGTGCATAAAAAAACACACGCTGGGGGCGACCATTAGAGATATTTGGAACTCACGCATGAAAGGGTTAAGTAGTACTTTAAAGTATTTTTACTTAAGTACTTTACGCCACTGCCTTTTCTAATGTATTAAGTGTTTATCCTGTGTTATCATTTAGTTAGCGAGTAAATAAAGAATTAAATAATTAAACCAATTTGTGTAGTTTTTGCAGATGCAGGAGGATATGACTGTTCAGAATGATGATATGAGGTTATGATTAATACTGTTTTAAAGATGTGATAGTTAAAGACCTTTAGAGTTTAATTTGGGTAACTCTTTAAACAACCACTCTCGTGGTGCCGCATTAAATCGGGTAACAATTAGACATAGTTTTTTTTTTAAACCTTTGTTTAACTAGGCAAGTCAGTTAAGAACAAATTCTTATTTTCAATGACGGCCTAGGAACAGTGGGTTAACTGCCTGTTCAGGGGCAGAACGACAGATTTGTACCTTGTCAGCTCGGGATATGAACTTGCAACCTTTCGGTTACTAGTCCAACGCTCTAACCACTAGGCTACCCTGCCGCCCCATTAGTCATCAGACTAATGAAAGTAAAGACAAGACAGCTCCATTCCACATGGATCCAAATACTTCTACCTGGAATTAAAAAGTGTTCTCCTTTGGTGACAGCCAAAGAACCCTGTTGGAACCCCTTTCTCAAAGAGTGTACTCAACAAGTTTAGCCTGTTAAGTTTACACCATTTAATTATGTTCTCAAACATCTCCTTTGCCATCTTCTCATGTCTTTTCATGGAACTCCATCTCCACACACACACACACACACACACACACACACACACACACACACACACACACACACACACACACACACACACACACACACACACACACACGACTGTAGCATAATTTCTCACATTTTAGGCATTGGAAGGATAATGTTGCAATGGGATGGGCACAGAGGTATGTATGTACAGTCCTTTTCAGTGTGGCGGCAAATTCATTGAATAGGAGAAGAGGATGTGGCTGCTTGTGGAAGGAGAGCAATGTGGGTAGTGGGTAGAACAGCTACAGTGACACTGATTGGTTGCTCTGGCTCATCACTTCTTGACTAAAAGAAAGATAGATTTAAAAAATGTGTTCGACCTTGCCATAGTTCAACAACTGAAAAGCCTTTATTAAGATACTCCCAGATATAGCAACACATTCAGTATTCACTGAATAAAGTAGCCTACCCATCCCCATTTACAATTTAATTAATCAATGAAATAAAGTATACTATAGCACATTCAATTACATTATTATTGTAGACTATAGGCTACTCCTGTATCTACCTTGTACAATACCGTAATCATTGAATGAAGTAGCAAGACATTCAGTATTCACTGAATGAAGTAGCCTACCCAGACACATTTCCAATTTAATTTATCAATTAGATAAATAATACAAGCACATACAGTTACATTATTGTAGAATAGGCTATTCCTGTATCCACACTATATTAGGATACCATTATGATTTCATTGGTCTTGTCAGGTATGATTTTAAGGTCTTCGATCGAAGTTGTATGTCATACCTCATTCCTTCTTCAGTGAAAAGTAGTTATACATCCCCCATTCAATTCAGTTTGAGAGTGAATGTGTAGGCCCTAGTGACAATTACGTTATTATTGTACACTAGCCTACTCCCCTATCGACACAGTAAATAGTATTGCCTATGTGCTTTTGACAATACGTTATCAACTCGTAATCAAGAAAAGTTTTTTTTTAAATAACCAAATTTGCCTTAACACAGTAGACCTAAATATTTCCTAACGATATCACAACTTAAATATAGCCTACTTTCTACTCAATTGGATCAAGGACATCTTGGTAATTATTTTCATAGTTTCCTTAGAGACAATCTGAGGCAGACACTTGAAAATCGCGTCTGCTGCTTGTAAAAAAAATAAAAAATAATAATAACATCTGTGTCACCGCCGAGCTCTCAAATACTGTGCCCATCTCTCACTCTATGAACGGTCATTGCTATCTGGATTCCTTGCGACGTCCCTACCCTGAACCCTAAACCTTAACGAACACTAAACCTAACCATTTTACATTTATACTTGATTGAGGAACGGACATCCCAAAGATCCTGAAATAGCACGGACCCTCTGGGAAAGCCTATGAACTCCTCTATTCGACTGAAAGCCATACCACGACTCCATTTAGTTGCTCCCAGCCTATAGACAGAAACTAAAACAGGAAACGCCCGTGCTCAGGTCTGTTCAACGCTGGTCCGACCAATCAGATTCCACACGTCAAGATTGCTTCGATCACGTTGACTGGGATATGTTCCGCATAACGGCGGACAATAACATTGATGAATACGCGGATTCGGTGAGCGAGTTTATTAGCAAGTGCATCGGTGATGTTGTACCAACAGCAACTATTAAAACCTTCCCCAACCAGAAACCGTGGATTGATGCCAGCATTCGCACAAAACTGAAAGCGCGAACCACTGCTTTTAATCAGTGCAAGGCGACCAGAAATATGACCGAATACAAACAGTGTAGCTATTCCCTCCGCAAGGCAATCAAACAAGCTAAGTGTCAGTATAGAGACAAAGTAGAGTCGCAATTCAACGGCTCAGACATGAGAGGTATGTGGCAGGGTCTACAGTCAATCACGGACTACAAAAAGAAAAACAGCCTCGTTGCGGACCACGATGTCTTGCTCCCAGACAAACTAAACAACTTCTTTGCTCGCTTTGAAGACAATACAGTGCCACCGACACGGCCCGCTACCAAAACATGCGGGCTCTCCTTCACTGCAGCCAATGTTAGTAAAACATTTAAACGTGTTAACCCTCGCAAGGCTGCCGTCCCAGCCGCATCCTCAGAGCATGCGCAGACCAGCTGGCTGGTGTGTTTATGGACAAATTCAATCAATCCTTATCCCAGTCTGCTGTTCCCACACGCCATTGTTTCTGTTCCCAAGAAAGCTAAGGTAACTGATATAAATTACTATCACCCCGGAGCACTCACTTCCGTCATCATGAAGTGCTTTGAGAGACTAGTCAAGGACCATATCACCTCCCCCCTACCTGACACCCTAGACCCACTCCAATTTGCTTACCGCCCCAATAGGTCCACAGACGATGCAATCGCAATCACACTGCTCTAACCCATCTGGAAAAGTGGAATACCTATGTAACAATGCTGTTCATCGACTACAGCTCAGCATTTAACACCATAGTACCCTCCAAACTCATCATTAAGCTCGAGACCCTGGGTCTCGACCCCACCCTGTGCAACTGGGTCCTGGACTTCCTGACGGGCCGCCCCAAGGTGGTGAGGGTAGGAAACAACATCTCCACCCCGCTGATCCTACACACTGGGGCCCCACAAGGGTGCATTCTCAGCCCTTTCCTGTACTCCCTGTTCACCCATGACTGCGTGGCCATGCACGCTTCCAGCTCAATCATCAAGTTTGCAGATGACACTACAGTGATTACCTTGATTGATTACCAACAACGACAAGACGGCCTACAGGGAGGAGGTGAGGGCCCTCGGAGTGTGGTGTCAGAAAAATAACCTCACACTCAATGTCAACAAAACAAAGGAGATGATCGTGGACTTCAGTAAACAGCAGAGGGAGCACCCCCCTATCCACATCGACGGAACAGTAGTGAAGGTGGAAAGTTTGAAGTTCCTCAGCGTACACATCACGGACAAACTGAAATGGTCCACCCACACAGACAGTGTGGTAAAGAAGGTGCAGCAGCGCCTCTTCAACCTCAGGAGGCTGAAGAAATTCGGCTTGTCACCAAAAACACTCACAAACTTCTACAGATGCACAATTGAGAGCATCCTGTCGGCCTGTATCCCCGCCTGGTATGGCAACTGCTCCGCCCACAACCATAAGGCTCTCCAGAGGGTAGTGAGGTCTGCACAATGCATCACCGGGGGCAAACTACCTGTCCTCCAGGACTCCTACACCACCCGATGTCACAGGAAGGCCAAAAAGATCATCAAGGACATCAACCACCCGAGCCACTGCCTGTTCACCCCGCTATCATCCAGAATGCGAGGTCAGTACAGGTGCATCAAAACTGGGACCGAGAGACTGAAAAACAGCTTCTATCTCAAGGCCATCAGACTGTTAAACAGCCATCACTAACATAGAGTGGCTGCTGCCAACATACTGACTCAAATCTCTAGCCACTTTAATAATTAAAAATTGGATGTAATAAATGTATCACTAGCCACTTTAAACAATGCCACTTTATATAATGTTGGCATACCCTACATTACTCATCTCATATGTATATACTGTACCATCTACTGCATCTTGCCTATGCCGTTTGGTTTGGTCATCCATATATTTTTATGTACATATTCTTATCCATTCCTTTACACTTGTGTGTATAAGGTAGTTGTGAAATTGTTAGATTACTTGTTAGATATTACTGCATAGTAAGCACTAGAAGCACACGCATTTCACTACACTCGCATTAACATCTGTTAAGCATGTGTATGTGACAAATAAAATTTGATTGATTGGTTTTCTGATGTAGACTACTGGGAACAGTCTGTGATTGGCTAACAACATTTAGATCTGTATACAGCGAGATATGATAACATACCATGCCATGAGGTGCTGAGGGAAAGACAGATGACCTATAGATTGGACATAATGTTTTCTTGGCAAATAGCGATAACAGGAAATGCACAAGACGTAGGCTACACTATAGCTCAAGGTGGCTACTTCGGAATGTCGGCTTGCATGGGAAAAACTGTACAGTTCTAACATTTATGGTTGAGATTTAATTAATATAAACTATGCCCCTTATGACTTTCATTGACACGCAGGCGTCATGCAGACGTTAGTAGGGCGTTGGTATGATGACATGTTAGTTACACGTAGGTGTCACGCAGACGTTGGTAAGGCGTTGGTATCAAGTCATGTCATTCAGACATTCAATGGTAAGTGACAGCCACACGTCGACAGGGTTGCCTACACTTAATTCTGGCACATATCACCCCCCATAGCAGAGCGACAACCGTAGCTAGCTATAGCTAGTATACACTGGTAGTGTATTTTGCCCATGCCTGTCAGGCACTATTCTCCCGCAGGAACGCCACAAATTGCGCGCTGCAGTTGTACACTATTGCAAAAGTTCAGCTATTCCCAACTTTGGTCCTGCCCTGTACATGCTCACGTCGCCCAATGGTCCACGCCACTTCGCTTCCCTCCACTGAAAATGAATGAGGCTCCGTTGTTTCATCTCCCCCAACGCGTTCAAAGGATCTCTGACAATCATGCAAAAACGTGTTGTGGTGCTCCCACACTTGAATGAAAAGTGCTGTGGAAAATGGTTCCCCGGCACACGTTTTCCGGCTGCCCGGCGTTGAAGTGGCTATTATGTATACAGGTCAGATTAAGAATGATCTGTGAAATAACGTCATAGAAATAGTGATCGGTTCACACGCCATAAACATGGTGATTACTTTAAAGCAGGCAACCAAATTCATGAAAGATAGAGATAGCCCGTGGCGATTTTAGCATGTAAATCTTGGTGGGGCAAAACAAAAAGAGTGGGATGCATGCCAGCAAAGGCACTACACAACACAATACATGAATTGCACTATAACGGTGACAAACGGTGCCATAAAACTGTTAGGGTCTACATAAAGATGTCCCAACAGCAGGGTCCCAACACCTTACCACTGCTACACCTGGCTTTCAGCAGAGCCTTGTCCGACAGCGAAACAGTTCATTCAGCCTCATTTACTGCCTTGTAAAAAAACATAGCTGATATGGCTGACTAGCTTAAATAAATGTGGTTTCTACTGACATTTGAGATGTACAAACTATGGCATAAGGGGACGACAAGCGGATAAGATGCAATACAACATTTAGTTTAAGACAATGAGTGAGCGATGGCGGATGTAGTCAGTATAACTATTTGTTCAGCACTTTTGAAATGTACAGCGCCGGAATTCAGAACATTGGCCGTTCTTACAGTGTACTACTTTCAGTAGCACTGTCAAAGCTGTACAAAAAAAGTATGCAAACAAGCACACACCCGAAAATAGACCAAATTATTAGGGTGAGACACATGGGCTACAAACAGCTTACTACACAACATACACTGAGTATTACTCTCTAAGCTACAGTAACATATCTCTCTGGCATCCTACATCATTTATGAAGCAGCATAAGACATTTTTGGACTCACATTGTTGTAATGTGCATGGACAGGACGTCCTTCGTGGGAAAATTTTGTCATCAAAGAGAAAGCTGGATGCTGGACTTCCAATGACGAGCTGAATGACAGTTCAAAGCTTATTTTCCCAGTCGTAGCACATTTTTCCCGAGTTCCCAGTTGTCTTGATCTCACAGTTAGCCACTGATGAATTCCAAACCACTCATTGTTGAATTTGCGATTTGAACTTGTTGTGTAATGTTTGTGTCCAATGGCTGATGAGCACCAAGACGTGTTATCTCTAATTTATCTTCATATGACAAAGATTGAAAATGATTTGCCAGTAGATTGTCAACTTGATTCATGGTGATTACTGCTAGCTTGCTAGCTAAGATTTTGAAAGGATGATGTTGACATGATCAGTCCAATCAAAGCTACAGTAGATATAACGTGATTTGATGTCATTCTATCTGTGGCCAATGACCTTGAGCCTTCTTGGATGGGCACTTCTAATATAACTCTATGGCAGAACCCATTTTCGAGGTCTAACCTTAAACAATGGGGTGACATACTGTCCCATGTGTGACAGAAACCTGAGCCAATCATGACAGAAAACTGAGCCAATCAGGTGCAACACTCTGTATTTTCTGCTGTCCAGCCCCACCACCACAGAAAGCAATTACATGTTGTTGTTTTTATTTTATTTTTTACATTGTTTGCACATTGATATGTGACACGTATTAATGCCAAAATAACAAGAAAAACAGGCAACCCCCCAAAAAATAATATTATTATTTAATTTTTTCCCTAAAATTAATGACGGGTCGCCACTGGAAATAACACACACAGGGAAGAACAGAAACGTGCCCGCGCATTCTTACAGTCAACAAACGAATATAAAGAGCGTCACAGTTTCCCTTTATGTTGTCCTACTCAACCTCAACATTTTAACAGTTACTCTGCTATGCGCTTGTCACAGCAAACTACAGGTCTCACTTATTCAAATTATGAATTTATTGTTGAAAGTAAAATTATGAGGACGTTCAACCCGATAAATGAGGACTTTCAACCCGATAAAATAAATGTTAATTAAAATATTTTAAAGAAAATATTTTGTAATATGATTAGCATGTGCAGGCTACAGTTGCCTATAATATAAATAGATGTGGTTCCTCCGTTGCACGAGCTCATGATAAAAGCCTGCACGAGTCCATCAACCCTGATATCAATTCCCCACAGACGATGAGCAGACTCCCATCTGTCAGCTAATGGGAGCCAATCCGTGGCCCCTGACCGTCACTAGGTGGGTCTGTGTTTAAAACACAACGCAATGCCTTGATGCCAACTCATTCTCTAACCACATGAGCCTCGAGTTCCAGCCTCTGTCATTGGTGACAGCGCGCGATGACAATGCACCGCTAGGGGACCACAGTTTACGCACTGGCACCTTCAGTGGGACACCGACTGTGAAGAGCTTCTGTCCACTGGTAACGCGATGGAGAACTCAAGCGTGGTGGTCACGGTTGTTCCAACTGCTGGCCAAACAGAATTCCTCAACTTCACCATAAATGACACCCTCTCCCGACTCTCAGAAAGCTTCTCGGAGGAACTCGCCATGGCAGGATTACGCGTAACGAACAACCCGGTATCTCTGAAAGCCAGCACTCTCCGTACTGCCTTTGCTGCTGGGCTTCGGGCTAAGCTGCCGCCGACGGAACCCGCTCACCTGGTGGTTGCCTTTTGGGATTCCCCGCTAAGTCACGGAATCAATGTGTTTGTGGGGATTGTCCTGTGCTTCACCATGCTGGGGCTAGGGTGTACGGTAGACGTTAGTCAGCTTGGGGAGCATATCCGCAGACCCATCGGGGTGCTGCTGGCGCTGGTGTGTCAGTTCGTCATCATGCCCCTGGTCGCCTTCCTGCTTGCTTTGGCATTCTCGCTCGACGACGTGGCGGCTATGGCAGTGCTACTGTGTGGCTGCTGTCCAGGAGGAAACCTATCCAACATCATGTCCTTATTAGTGAACGGGGAGATGAATCTGAGGTTACTCAAGAAATCACAACCTAACAAAACGAATTTATCACACCTTTGACGTGGACTATAAAATGCACTTCAACTAAAACGATCACAATTTATAGCCTACTTTTAGATGGAAAACAATATCTATAATGATTTATTCAAGATACCTATAACTCGAAGTTTAGGCACAATAAGTACGCTATTACTTGGATCTTCTGCATAGGCCTTTTGGTTGAATTTTACGCAAGAGAATTAGAATGGAATTTTACGCACGGTCATATCTCCAGCATACTGTTGGGACTTATGGTCCAAATTGTTTTAGCAGCACATCTTGAATTGATTTAAACACATCGCTATTTATTATACAGAAAATGGTGCCATTGCTTGGGGAAATAAGGATCCACCACTTAGGCCTATTCGTTAAACGTCAACCATTCTAAAATACTATTCGTGTATGCTACTGGTTACTCTGCTTTTACGTTTGGGGACTCAAATGAAGTTAATGTGATGTTGTCTTTCACCTTCCTCTCTCCAGCATTATCATGACCATCTCCTCCACGGTCCTTGCACTGGTGCTGATGCCGCTGTGTCTGTGGATATACAGCCGCGCCTGGATCAACACCCCCGTGGTCAACCTGATGCCGTTCGGCGCGATCATCCTCACCCTCTGTAGCACCGTCATACCCATCGGCCTGGGGGTCGTGCTCCGATACCGCTACAACCGGGCGGCCGACATCGTTTTAAAGGTTACTATGGGGCCGTCTCAAATAACGGTGGGGTATAGAAGAAGGTTTGGATACAGGATGACTGGGTCAAAGTGGTATTTAAAAAAAAAAGTTTTTACATTCCTTTAGTACTTTTTTATATAGCAGGGCCTGCCTAATATACATTATTGATGAACTTAAGTGTTACTTCATATTTCAATACTAAACTCTAAAAAGGGAAAGGGCAATTTAGAATTACATAACTGATTCTAATTCTCACCGTAAGAATTTAAGAATAAAATACAAGATAAAAATAGTATATAATTTTTATTTATTAAAACGGGGTAGTTTGGCTAGTAAAATAAATTACATTTTTTATAATGGTCAGTTGTGTACCTTTTGACTGTGTGTCATCACGAGTGTGACATTGTGCATATTGTGTATTTTTTTTATGTCTAGCTTTCTGTTGAGACAAAGGTAACATCAGAGGCAGAGATGCACTGTATGGTCAGGGAGAGCCCTTCCACTTCAGATGAACTCATCTAAAGGCAGCTCAACCAGGAGAGGGAGAGGCATGAGATGTGTGACAGAATCATAGAACTGGATGAGAAATCCACAGAGGGGAAGGGATACATGAAATCAGATAGATTTAAGTGGACCATGCTTACTTGTGGCATTCCCTTGGTCCTTTATAATATTGGTTCTGTTGGAATATCCTGAAAATTAGTCCATTGTTCCTTCCCTTTCCACCAAACAATCTGGATATAGAGAAGGCCTGTCATAAAACTTGTGTTGACCCCGTGGGGTATGTTTCCCCAGGTGTCCCTGTGGTCTCTGCTGGTGACCCTGGTGATGCTGTTCATCATGACGGGGGTCATGTTGGGCCCAGAGCTGCTGGCTACCATCCCTCCATCTGTCTACGTGGTAGCTGTCCTGATGCCTGCCTGTGGCTACGCTGCAGGCTACGGCCTGGCTACCCTCTTCGATCTCCCGCCCAACATCCGCAGGACCGTGTCACTAGAGACCGGGTGCCAGAACGTGCAGCTCTGTACAGCCATCCTGAAGATGGCCTTCCCACCACAGCTGATGGGGGGCATGTATATGTTCCCTCTGCTCTACGCCCTCTTCCAGGCAGCCGAGGCTGGCATCTTCATCCTGGCCTACCGGATGTACAGGAAAGAGGTTTTACACAAACCAGACACAAACCCACTGGGGGACAATGGGGATATTGGATATAATAGGTTTGAAGATGAAGATATGGGCTTTGACACTTCTTACGGGACGGTGACCACAAGTGACCCAAATCTCATCATGTTAGAGCCTTGTCCGGATGCTACTCCTGTTTAGTGTGCATGATACAATGATGGCCCACCGTAGGTGATGTCGTGCATACATTATGACATTCAGGTCTGCTTATGGCATCTCTACAAAAAATCCTTGTCATGTCAGCAATCTTTGACAGCAGGGAAGCTACCCTGTGTGTGTGTACGTCTCAGAAAAGAACACTCAAGATTATGGAGGGAGTGAAAGTTACAAAATATAATTGAAGCAAGCATAAGCCATATGACCATGAAAAAATATGAAAAGGTTAATTGAAGTAAAAATTGCTAGTATATCTGAGCTTACTTCAACAAATTGTTTATGAAAGAAAATGGCTGTGAAAATGGAAATCATCAAAAATAATCTCTATATTCATCCCCTCTCACATCACAGATGCAGTACAACATTGTTTCACAAAGGTGTCATCATCTCACTTGCTTGTAAAGTCTAACATGATCATCTGATCTACATGACCAAACATTGTCAATTATTATTTTGCATTCAAAGCAAGTGTTCAAATCGACTTGTTTTTGGTTCTTTTGGTGCCTATGGGTTCAGTTCAAGAGACAAATCATGCAGTACAATCCTTCAACAGAGCCTAATATAACTACTCCATATCACCATATGTACGATGACAAACTGTCTGTAAAATGTACCACTGTGTATATGTTTATCAATGTATATTAAAATAGATAGGAACAAAAAAATCAACTGACACTTCTGCATTCTGTCATCTTGTGACGTTTCATGTTATTTGCGGCTTCAGTGATTGGTTTTTGAGGCCAATTAGGAGGACTGCCACACCTGATTACAATGAATGAAATCGTGTGTCGTCAATCTATTTAAATTTGTCAACCAAACAACCCGAGTTGGTTTAGCAAAAATGGCTACATATTTAGATAAGTCAATCGACAACTATTTATACTCTGGCAGGTATCAAAAACCAAAATGTGCTGGCTGGAGAAACAAAAATTATTTTGCCAACTATGGCAGACACAGAGGCGTACATTGATAACCACCATCGCGCGCAATTTAAATTCCTTTTATCCCAAATAAACCCCAATCTTAATCCGAGGCTACGGAAAGCAAACACCAAAGACGTTGCGGTGCAGGTCAATCCGAAGAAGGATGTTTCTGTGCAGTGTTCCCTCGGCCCACGGACCCTCATAGCCAGAAAGCGAGACACTTTGCGCAAGAGAAGACAAGAGACCCAGACACCTGGTAGTCCTGTTGGAGGGGTGCGTTACCCTCGCACTCTGGCAGTCTACTCCCCTATCGCGTCTAGGAGACTTTCATCCTTTCTAGAATATGCCAAAATTGAGTCGAGACAAGCACAGACCGGTGACCCACCTGAAACCGTTAAGATTAGGAAAAAGGATGAAGGTGAGAAGTCTGAGGACAAAACAGAAAAGGCAAAAGACGAAAATACTTGGCCACATACAAAAGCTAGTAATACTGACCAATCAGTTATGACCGAGGGCGTCAAAGCCAATCAGGATGGTTCGAAAGTCAAGGCCCGCGTGAGGTTTCAGGTTAGTTCCATACTTATTTAGAATAGTCAACCTGGCTGTAACAGACCCACCCACTTTTTAGATTGACATGACTCATTTTAAAGATGGAAGCTGTGTAGAACGTCGTTGTCAACGTTTAGATGGAACAATATGGAAACTGGACTTTTTCCACCATACATCTTTCCCATAGGGGATTTTAGATATATGCTGTTTCAAGTAAGCATACCGTGGCGTGACGTTTAGATAACCATGTAAATCTCTATTGGCAAGGTGATTTATCAATAGTCGCTCTTTTCTAATTCGAAAATGCTAATTACGTAAAAGTTGGCGTCATGCAAAACTACAAATCTCTGCAAGCTCCTGCATGTCATTTATAGTTGACACCTTTGCCAACAAGTATAGTCTCAACTTGCACAAGAACGTTCAGAATTGTACATTTCTAAAGCAGTTTAGCCAATTTATTAATTACTACATTTAGCAACCATTAGATAGTTAAGCCAGAGATTCTTACCTTTCCTTCAAGTCAGCGGTCTTGTCCAGATCATGGCATTTGTCATTCTTTGCTAGCCACATTAGCAGCTAACTAGCGTTTCATGTTGGGGGTGAATATATTAAGTCACATTGTCCTAGAGAGATTTACACCTATCAAAACGTCACGCCAGGATAAGTCTACACGGCCCTTTAAGTGTTTCTAAAATCCCCTATGGGAAAAACGATTGGAACCATTTCCCTGTTTGACCGCTAGGTTTTATGGGTATTATGACACCTACTGTGGTACTCTATGCCATTCCCAGTTTTTGGAGCAGAAGTATGGGTACTATCACTGCAGAGACTGTAACCTGCGTTGGGAGAGTGCATATGTTTGGTGCGTCCATGGAACGAGCAAGGTATACTACACTGGTCTATTCACTCCCTGTACTATGTTATTAATCTGGTAGTGCCTCTAATCAAGTCTGGTCTTTTTCAGGTCTACTTCAAGCAGTTCTGTAGAACATGCCAAAAGTCCTTCAACCCCTACCGTGTTGCGGACATAACCTGTCAGGTAAGAATCTAGGCATCTGTACTATACATTGTTAAACTGACATACAAACCATGACACTAAAGACTTGGGTCCTCCACTTATCCATGTCCACAGACTTGTAACAAGGCACGCTGCATGTGCCAAGTGACCCCAAACGCCCTCACAGACAGGATCTGTGTGGCAGGTGCAAGGGCAAGAGACTCTCCTGTGACCTCACCTTCAGTTTCAAATACATCATCTAGCAGGAACCTGCACATTAACCTTCACCCTCCCCCACCCACATCACAGGTCCTGCAGGAAGTCCTTTGGCGCAGAGAAGCTGTCATGCACATGTAATGAGGCTCTGGGATGTGGACTAATACTTTTCAGATTTTTATTTTGTTGCCTTTATTTGCGTTATGAATGAGATTGCAGGAAAACACTACTTGATGTTAAATAAAATGGCAATACCCAGCAGTCTACTTTCTCTGGCCTTCTTCCTCAACCAGTGTCTAGGATAACTGATTTGAAATATTGACTACATACTCAGTGAAAGGTTTACAGGCCCTTCCCATCGATGTGCAAGGTAATTGAGTAAGAAGCACTACATGAATGTGGACACCTGCTCATTTTAAAATCATGGGTGGCGATGTACTGTGCACCTTGCAGTCAATTGCCATACCAAGCGATTGAGCATCTTGACTGGCTATGCCCAAACTTTTCAGCCTCGTGAACTTGACACTTTCCTATAGTCCATGATCAGCTCCTTTGATGTTGAGGGAGTTGGTCCTGGCACATACCACCATCGTGAGGGTCAGCATGGCAACAGCAGAAGTGTTCCTCTTGTCCAGGGTGTCTGTGTTGAGCCATGATAAGCATTTCATGGCTAATCACTATGTATGTGACTGTCAGTGGTGCACACTTGTAGAAAATCTGAGATTGTAAATTCAAGCAATGGTCTCCTGTTGTAGAGAACTAACTAGACATGACTAGTGACGTCAGAGGCATATAGGCTCTTTTTGCCTGACTTACCAGCCATTATAAACCCATTGCTGAGGAGTGGGAGGTTACTGGAGCTCAGAAGCATGGTTCAATCTTAACTCTGCTGCCAATGTACTGAATGTAGCCTTTTACGGTACAACTTACTACTGTGGATAGTGTTTCCCTTCACAAGTCTGAAAACAACATTCATATGATCAGGTTTTTATTTATCCAGAGAGAAGGCTGGTATGTGAGATGAAAGGAAAAACTTATCCAGTAATGCACCTCTACAACTATTTTTCCAGGTAAAATAATATCCATTCAAATGCAATAGACAAGTTCTCCGTGAGGAATGAGTACAGTGATCGTTTACAATGTGCCATGACAAGTTTCCTGCAACGCTTTGACATCTAGTTCATGTCCTGCAATTCGGCAGGCAGCAAGCAGTGCCTTTTCAGAAGCAAAAGCACAGCTTTAATGGCAGCAGTTTCCCCTCAGAGCACAGGGCCATGGCACATCACCAGTGCACCGCTGGGATCTGCTAATATGGACGAACACAGGCCTCAATTTCCCCTCGTAAGGCTTTTTAGCGTGACCTGTGCTGGTGTACAGGGCCAACATGGAGATCACAGTGGCGAGAAGGAATGCATATGGGCTGGGCTGGTCCAACAGGAAGCAGAATCTACACCAGCTCGTGCCTTCAACCAGTTCCTCTGACCCCTAAGCACATGAACAGTGACTCCCACCACGCAAGCCAGTCTGGGAAATGTTTAAAGTTTGTGTGACAGGATTATAATAGCGGCACAGATCATTAGTTTCTCAATATCTGCGCTGGGTTCTCTCTTCTCGCGTTAGCTTCATACATCTAATTCAGATTAACAGTGCATTTCACAAAAGTACAAGAAAAAAAATAAAACTGGTTTTACACTATACATTTTCTAAAATATATACAGAGTAAAATAAGTTAATGTTTCCATAATGAGTTGTAGCCAGTCTCCACTTCTGTGCAATTATATGCATGTGTGTGCGCAAGTGTCTCCAATATATACACCACACAGCCTAAAGTCTCTACAGGCAGCTACTTATTTGGTTACAGAGTGAGTTTCATTAGAAGACCTGTTGAAGCTGATGCAAGCCAATAAACAGATACATGTATCTTTTTACAGTCCCTGTGGGGAACAGCTCCCCTAGGGTTACAATTACATGTTAAATATCCTTACATTTACAACCTAGGATGTTAGCTCTAATAAAAAATAGTACATTTGTCAAAAAAATATTCTTGCAGTGCTTTTCTCTTTCAAGCATGCTTTTGAACACTTTTTGTGTGTTTGTTTCTGAATCCTGACAAGAACAGCCTGTCCACACACATCCTTCCGGACTGACTTAGTCTCTCATGCTCCAACTCTACTGCTATGAGAACACAACACCACATCGTCTCCCTGACCGAACCCCAGGCCCCATCCAGTCTCCTGAAAGGGCCTGAGGCAGCCACTGACCAATATGGGAGGCCCATCAGGTAATTTCTGCCAAAACGCTTCCAGTTTAGCATCATCATGCCCCTTACCACCCCTCCTTCTCACTCCCGGGCCAGTCGTCACCAGTCACATAATACCACGACTTATTGCAGCTGAATTTTGCAAGTTGGCTTATTCTGGGAAAACAGATATTAGCTTTAAGTATTTGATATATGTAATATATATTAATATGAGTCAGTTATTCCCACACATCCTTTAGCCCTTATAGGTGGAGTCTGTTCTGTCCTCCCGACACACCTTCCCAGCCTCCAGAGCAGATGGGAACTGTGAGTGGTACGGGGGGTGCTCTAGTCCAGTCAAGTCCAGGCTTTGTGCCTGAAGCCTTACAGTCCAGTGCTGACCACAGTGGTCTGGGGGGCCTGGCAGGCCTGGGCCTGGCTCAGAGCCTCTCTGATCTGCAGGTTGAGCTCCATGAGGCGCCCGTTGGCCTGGGACAGGTCCCTGCTGGGTCCCACCACGGCCAGGCAGCCCGTCTGGCCCAGCGTCTGCTGACGGAAGTAGATGTGCAGTAGAGTCTGGACTGCGTCGTCTGACTCGTTCCCAAAGATGTCGTTAGGCCACAGAGACCTAGTGGAGAGGGGCATCAGCACTGACGTTTAAGAGTAGATGCAGGACTGTGGACTAGACACATGACAAGCCTGTGTAATCTATACATTGAGGAATAGCTGTGGGGTACGTTGTTTCTTTACCTGAAGGTTTTGACCTGTGTGAGGGCGGAGCCGAAGTCTCTGGCCCTCAGGGTCTCGATCAGTGATTGGATGGCCGTCTCAGTGCTGGTCTGGGAGGCATCAGACACACCCACATCCTCCTGTCCATCAACCCCAGACTCCGCCTGCTTCAAACAGCTCTCCAGGATGGCCAGCTCCTCTGACATGTTGGTCACCTTGGAGACACACACACACCCAAAGTTCAGATAACCACAGAGATAATCTCACGTGTGTTTGTGTACGTCAAAGTCTATGCAGCAATGCAGTTAGTATTGACGTGTGATTAACTGGAATAGCTGACCCTCTCTCTGCATGTGAGAAAAGAGTCAAATCTCATTCAGGGATTTAATGAGATTAAAGCCATAAGACAGCAGGGCTAGACAGCAAGGCTACCCCTCAGCAGAACATCCAGGCACTGTGTCAGTGCTTGTCTGTCTGGTCTGCAAAATTGTGTGTGAGAGAGATAGAAAAAGAACATATACAGCGGCATCTTTAAGAATGTTAACATTCAATCTTACGGGCACATTTGTAAGTAATCATTTACAATAACAGCTCACGACTTTACAGAACAACCATTGCTGTTACAGTATCTTAAATTCCAAAACGCATGTGTGTGATATGTACAATAAATTTGTTTAATTTAGCGTGTGCATTGTCACTGCTGGTTTCCCTGTCAGGGAAGATGGGAGAAATGCAGGCGGCCTCCGTGTCTCTCATGCTTTCCTGAACCAACCTGAAGCCCAATTAAAGAGCTCTTCGGGGAAGGGAAAGTAAAATAACAACCCACCATCTCCATCCCTGTGTTGCCCTCACACACACGGCATGATGGGTATGACCTGAAATGCTCCAAGCATGCTTGAGTGGGTGACTTAACAATGTTTCTTTTAGGCTTGTCATCTAAATAAATGACCTAAACTGATTCCTATTACCAGAGCTTCATCTAAAACCAACCACCTTTAATGTTCCACTACCCATACCCTGTCGAGTAAAGTGTTTGGGTGTAACCCCCCAGCCTCACCTCTGCTTCTCTCTTAATGGTGTCCACACGACTGATGAGCTTACAGTAAGCCTGGAAGAGCAGCAGCAGCTGGAAGTGCAGCTTATAGAGCCTGCGACACAGCTCCAGCTCCTACAGAGAGACCAGAGACGGTCAACACACCTCACACACCCACACAGGCATAATGATCAGACGGATGGATATCCTGGGTTATCAAGAGTGGGAGGAGATGAAAGGGTTAAAGAGGCCCAGTGTGGAGTGGAGCGATGGTCCCTACAGAGACCGGACGACCTGACGAGGCCCGGAGCCATAGGTGAGGGTCTAGCTAGCACTATTAACCAGCTATTAACCAACCACAGGCTGTCATCATTAGCCATGGAGGACTGGGTTATATACCGACCATCACCACCTGTCTGTCTGGCCCCCTATGGTTAAGGTATAGTATGTCCAAGCACAGAGATATACTGACCAAATATGTGGAATTATCAAACATTGTTCCTAATCCAGGAAAATATGATGGAAAAATGGGAATTTGAACAGATATGGGAATGGAGCAATAAGCATGCAAAATGAAGGTAGACTAAACATGGCTTCACAGCACTCTCTCTCCGCCCTCTCCTCCTCATAATCCAGGGCAACATCCCCCTCTCAAATCAGGTACACAACTACTACAATGATTGAGAGATTTTACATCTGCTGTCAAATCAGAAGTGAAGAGGGAGTGATTAAGAAGTTGATAAGATGATTCAGTCAAAGGCGAAGCCAAAAGTAATGCATAAATAACGATGATAAACAGTATGATTTGGGTAGATGGGGACTGTAGCAGAGTTATATGAGAGAGGGGTGGAGTCAGAGTGGGAGGGCCCAGGCCGTTGTTGGTTGACGACGGCAGCAGGTACATATGGAGAGGGATGAGATGATAAGCGTGTTGTCCGGACATCATGATTATATTAGAGTCTATAATACTTAGAGAACCACTTACTGCTAGTTTTTCCATTTGCTAAGCAAGAGGGTGAGCAGGTCACAAAAAAACAAACAAAAAACAGGAAGAGAGAAAGACCAAGAATTAGTGAGCTTTCACATCACAACTCTAACAACCACTCCATCCTAACACCTGTTCTCCGGGCAGGGGGGCTCAGTCCCAACAATGGTTCTTAGAGAACACAGCTCACATCAGCTGGTCAGTGTTTTCAAAGCAGTGTAGAAATACAGAGACAGAAAACAAAGGATGTAGACAGAGCGAGAGAAGGGGGACAGAGAATCTGAAGAGAAGGGGAAGAAGTGGGAGGGGGTGATGTAGAAGAGAACGGTGAATGAGTATGTGCTCCTCTGCTTGTCACAGTACAACAGAGCTTTAGTCTGGAATAGCTCCTCTTTCACAGCCAAGTATGTCCTCTGACCTGAAAGAAAGGGGGAGAGGGAGGGGAGCAAGCAGAAATCTATAACCCCCAGCAGTGTGGTCAGAATACTAAAAATATCAGGGGACAGGGGGAGACCACGCAGTTGAGGCACCCGGCTGACCTCAGATCAGCTACAGTGCATTCTGAAAGTATTCAGACCGCTTGACTTTTTCAAAATTTGTTACTTTACAGCCTTATTCTAAAATTGATTAAAATGGTTTTACCCCCCCCCCCTCAATCTACAAACAATAACCCATAATGACAAAGCAAAAACAGACAAAATATTTTAGCAAATAAATATGACATTTCCATAAGTATTCAGACCCTTTACGCAGTACTTTGTTGCAGCAATTATAGCCTAGAGTCTTCTTGGGTATGACGCTACAAGCTTGGCACACCTGTATTTGGGGATTTTCTCCCATTCTTCTCTGCAGATCCTCTCAAGCTCTGTCAGGTTGGATGGGGAGCGTTGCTGCACAGCTATTTTCAGGTCTCTTCGGCGATGTTTGATCGGGTTCAAGTCCGGGCTCTGGCTGGGCCACTCAAGGACATTCAAAGACTTGTCCTGAAGCCACTCCTGTGTCATCTTCGCTGTGTGATTCGGGTCGTTGTCCTGTTCGAAGGTGAACCTTTGCCCCAGTCTGAGGTCCTGAGTGCTCTGGAGAAGGTTTTCTTCAAGGATCTCTGTACTTTGCTCCATTCATCTTTCCCTCAATCCTGACTAGTCTCCCAGTCCCTGAAAAACATCCCCACAGCATGATGCTGCCACCACCATGCTTCACCATAGGTATGGTGCTAGGTTTCCTCCAGACGTGACGCTTGGCATTCAGGCCAAAGATTTCAATCTTGGTTTAATCAGGCCAGAGAATCTTGTTTCTCATGGTCAGAGTCCTTTAGGTGCCTTTTGGCAAACTCCAAGCGAGCTGTCATGTGCCTTTTACTGAAGAGTGGCTTCTGTCTGGCCACTCTACCATAAAGGTCTGATTGGTGGAGTGCTGCAGAGATGGTTATCCTTCTGGAAGGTTCTCCCATCTCCACAGAGGAACTCTGGAGTTCTGTCAGAGTGACCATCGCGTTCTTGGTCACGTCCCTGACCAAGGCCCTTCTCCCCTGATCGCTCAGTTTGGCTGGGCTACCAGCTCTAGGAAGAGTCTTGGTGGTTCTAAACTACTTCCATTTAAGAATGATGGAGGCCACTGTTCTTGGGGACCTTCAATGCTGCAGAAATGTTTTGGTACCCTTCCCCAGATCTGTACCTCAACACAATCCTGTCTCGGAGCTCTATGGACAATTCCTTCAACCTCCTGACTTGGTTTTTGCTCTGACATGCACTGTCAACTGTGGGACCTTATATTGACAAGTGTATGCCTTTCCAAATCATGTCTAATCAATTGAATTTAACAAAGGTGGACTCCCATCAAGTTGTAGAAACATCTCAAGGATGATCAATGGATGCACCGGAGCTAAATTTCAAGTCTCATAGCAAAGAGTCTGAATTACTTATGTAAATAATGTTTTTTTTTTTTATCAAACAGAAATAAATGTACAAACATTTCTAAAAACCTGTTTTAGCTTCATCACTTTGGGGTATTGTGTGTAGATTGATGAGGGAACATTTTTTAAATAGATTTTAGAATAAGGCTGTAACGTAATAAAATGTACATCTACTATGATGAGCTGAAGTAATATTGGCTTTAGGACCAGTGGACAGACCAGGGTTCAGTCACCAAAGGATGTGTAAGAGACTGTCTCCTTTGAGGCTCTAATTATGTCAATGAGCTTGTAGAAAATTAAAACATTTTGATGAGGGGATATAAATATATTTTCTCAAATAAAATGTTTCAATAGGCACATTCCCATGCTTATCAAGTGTTTGATTGCATTAGAAAAGGCACACATGAAAAAAAAAAGACTTTGTAGTCACATTTTTATACACATTTTTCAATGCTGTGTTCAGATGTGTGTGGGTTAGTCATACCTGTGCCTGAGTGTTGGGTCGTTGGTTGCCATCTTTGTCGCCAAACGTCTTCCTGCAGTTTTCCAGCCACTGTGGGCATCAGATAAGGGAGGAAGGGAGTGTGTGAATACGTCATGAGATTGATACCAGCCTATGCCAGTCTACTTTTCTTTTAACTGTGTGTGTGTGTAGGGGTTGGGTAGATTTAATAAGAGCGCTGTACTTGGCGAATTAAAGAGGGTCTGTTCTACTGCAGTGGGGCGGCGATCAATCCTCAAGGGACCGCACCAGTCTCATTCAATTAGCACCCCAGCATCCCCAAGCCCTCTCTCTCTCACAATCACATCTGTCCTCTTTACCCCCCCCCCCCGCCATCCCTCTAACTGATTTAGGAGCGCCAGAGAATATTTTTAGCCCGTCAGCAGGGGATGTCGCTAGCAATGTAGACGCTAAATCCACTCCTCCCTGTGATACAATGGCTGACCCGACGATGAGACACACAACCCATTTACCTCCTTATGACTCAGTTCATTGTCACGGATGTGTTCTCTCAGCCTCTTCCTCCCTGATCTGGAGGGGAAATGATGTGTAATCTAGAGCCTCATTGAGCCTATTGAAGTACAACCAGTGGTCTGGTGCAGGGATGGTCCGAGTACAGATATGTGGTACGATCATTAGCCATAATTGGATGGAATAAGGATGTGGGATTGTGTGATCTAGGGATTCAGGAAACAGTTGGTAAGAGTGTACTGTAGCTAGGGATGAGAGTATGTACTGTGTAGCTGGAAATGAGGATGAGATGGAGAGCTCACCTCCTCGGCCGCCTCCCTCTTGCCGTTGTAGGTGTCCAGGTGTTCCTGCAACTCCAGCACACTAAACTTCAGAGTCTCCAGCAGTCCACATGAGACCAACTATGACACAAACAGACCCGACAACACACATTCAATAAATATAGTACCTAACTTCCAAGTTGGACCAAACTTTTTTTATAACAGTAGCTAGGTTTCTATCCAATTGGTGTCAGATTTTCATGCAAATATTCTAAATTCTGCATAAAGAAAATGTGCATTTTCACTCCAGTGGTGCTTCCACCAAACTGATCTGTTGCGTAGAAAAATCAGTCTGATGTAGCACACACAATGTCATTTTTCACAAGTGTATTGTATAAAATTGAAAGTTCAATGTGTTTCCATCCATTTTAAACTTCACACAGAATTGTGAGATAAAGATTTGTCATTCTCATTAAAAGCAAGTGTCAGAAGAAGCGGTAGATCTGTTCTGTGTGTGTTAATTCTATGCGTTTGTGTCTTTTATTTTCGGTTTTGTACATCAGCTGAAAATACAATATTTTTGGTTATTGAAAATATATTTCACAGTAGTACAATGATTCTCTACACTATACTTGCTTGTTTTGTCACAAACTGAAATTAGGCAAACTATTACAATTTTAGTAACCAGGAAATGGAGCGATTTCTGCATTTGCACCTTTAATTGACCACAAAACCAACTTTTAGCAATGGTCTTCTCAATCTCTGGTTAAATGGAAAAATACAGTCCATAAGCACAGAAGGATCTTAAGGATCTGGAAAGATTCTACATGAAAAAATGGTCCAAGATCCCTTTCAATGTGTTCTCCAATCTTTTAAAGCATTTAAGAAAAAGGTTCAATAGCTAGGTTTCCATCCAATTGCAGACTGATTTTCATGCCAATATTAAAAATTGTGCTTAAAGAAAATATGCACATTTACCCACCAGTGTTGTTTCCACCAAACTCGCTTAAGTTTTGATGTACCGAATAAAAGTCTAAAGTTCAATGAGTTTCCATCCATTTTCAACTCTACCGACAGTTTTGTCACAATTCTTTTTGTCAAACAGCAGTCAAGCATTGATCAAGTCATCAGAATAAGACCCTTAATATTTATTGGAAAGGAGCATCAAGCTCATCACTGTGCACTTTCACCACCCTGTGAAGTTCATTATAACTTATTTCAACTATAGCCCGATAAACTACATGGTTTCCCGAGCTGTGCTGCTCATGCATTGAATCTGCTCCTCAAGGACATTGTGTCACTGAAAACAATGGATATACTCTACAAGAGAGCCAAGGAAATGGTTAGGTATGTGAAGGGTCATGAAGTTATAGCAGCAATCTACCTCCCCAAGCAAAGTGAGAAGAATAAGAGCACCACATTGAAGCTGCCCAGCAACACCCGTTGGGGCAATGTTGCCATCATGTTTGACAGTCTCCTGGAGGGGAAGGAGTCTCACCAAGAAATGGCCATATCACAGTCTGCCGATATAGACAGCCCCATCAAGAGGATCTTCCTGGATGATGTATTTTGGGAGAGAGTGGTAAGCAGTCTGAAACCTTTAGCATTAGCCATTGCAACAAGGTTGGAAAGTGACATTGAAGATGAGGCCTCAGTCTGATGATCAAGAGGTGGACATTGAGAAGGTCCAGGGAGAAGACATGGAAGCCTGAGAGGAAGACAACCAAAGCTTTCGTTTCTAGACGTATGTTGAAAATGGTTTTGGGAGATGCGATGGATCATTGGGGATCATCCAATATTCCTTTTCTTTTGTTGTCCAGTGAAATCATCCCAAGTGAAGAGTCAACTCATTTAATTAAAGTTCAATTCATAACTAAATAGTTTAACATTTCTATTGGAAGGATTTAATCATTTGTAATTATGTCTACTTATGATAAGATAAAATGTTTATTCTTCTGTCTCCATATGATATGGCAAATATATTCAATGCATAAAACATCTACATTTAAATGGTATTAATTTAATTAGCATATATTTCCGTTAATTCCCACAGAATGTTTCTACCTATGAATATTCCCCAAAATGTGCAACCCTAGTTGTGATTATAATGAGTTTTTAACGGTATTACTTAAGTGTGGATGGAAACGTGGTTAGTGCTGTTCTCCTCGCAAGGGGAAGGTGCTGAAAACAGGGGATCCAATCATATTTACTGCCAACTTTCAGATGTTTTTATTTATTACTTGTTAAGCAAAATCTTTCGCTAAGAAATTGTATAAGTATAAATAATATTTAAAAAAAATGTTGAGCATACAATATAACTCAGTAGTCAAATTATTTATTTTATACAGTAGTCAAGACACGAACCATGAGAAGGGGTTAAACGTATACTGTACACCTAGATAAACGGCAGAAAAACTGGCAGATTATTATCAATGCCATTTCAACAGCTGTTATTAATAGGTTGTCCACCGCAGGAAATCCTCACTGCTACCCTAGTTTATAGAAAGACCCTTATACTGTCCATCATGCAATATGCAACACATGCAATTGCATGCATAACAAGTACGACTAACTATATAACTACTGCTATCGCTAAAAAGCATGCTACAATTAGCTTTGTCATCCTTCCCTTTTGAAACCAGAGAGATGATGCAATATAATCTTTAGATTATTAAGGAAGTTGTAATCTTTGGGTTGGCAGGGAAGACTCACCGTCTCAGCGTCCAGCAGCACCGTGGGGCACTGGGAGCGTGAGGTCATGACCTCTAGGGAGCTGAGGAACTGGTTCCCCATTCGCTGCAGCCTCTCTCCCAGAAAACGCACTGACGAGTGGGTGATGGCGCCAAACTTCCTCTGCATGCTCTATAGACAATAACACAATCAACAGAGCAAACACACACACACATGGCAAATACACTGAGTGTACAAAACATTAAGAACATTTTCCTAATATTGACTAGCACCCCATTTGCTCTCAATTTGTCAGGGCATGGACTCTAAAAGGTGTTGACAGCGTTCCACGGGGATGCTGGCCCATCTGGACTCCAATGCATTGGGTGGACCATTGTTGATACACACAGGAAACTGTTGAGCCTGAAACCCTGTTTAAAGGCACTTCAATCTTTTGTCTTGCCCATTCACCTTCTGAATGGCACACACACACAATCCATGTCGACAATTGTCTCAAGGCTTAAAAATCTTTAACATTTCTCCTCCCCTTCATATACACTGATTGAAGTGGATTTAACAAGTGAAATCAATAAATGATCATAGCTTTCACCTGGTAAGACCGTCATAGAAAGATGGTCTACACGTTTTGTACACTCAGTGTATATACAGTACAAAACAAACACAAAACATAAATAAACACACAAAACATACACTAAATATATCCCACTCCTCCTCTCTCACCTTAAATAGTCGGGAGAACACATGGAAGGTGTACACAGCAGAGGACCCATCCGTGTCCGACAACATCTGGTTGACATGGACACGCCAGGCATCCTCCTCGTCGTCATAGGCAACAGGCTGGAAAGCTGCCAGGATGGCAGAGAGGAAGGGCGAGGGGGGAGGAGAGGCCTGGACCTCTGGGAAACCATCCTGATCACCCTCATCTTGACTGAAAACACACAGGGTCAGTTTCAGTACTACTGACACAAACACACACAGGATTCACCTCATTCTGAATGCACAAGCGCACACACACACACACACACACACACTAGCTCTGACTACAACCAAAACAACATCACTCTCTCTATACATCGCTCTCATCCTCTCACTGCAGATGTTTTTGCTGCAGTGTTGTTTCAGCAGAGATCTACTGCAGAGCCAGATCACAGACACATGGCACTTTACCATCTTAACACACACACACACACACACACTGATACTCACAGGCCTGTGGGACCAAACAGCCTGATGAAGCAGACGGAGTAGAAGTATCTGATACCTGCGCTGCCGAGCGCTGTGGAGGATACAGTCTTCGTCCTCATCCTCACCTTAACTAGCGCTTCTCTCTCCCTCCCTCTCTCTGCAGCACGGTAACACTGCATCTCACTGCCAGCCTGCCTAGAACACTGCACTACCTACCGTACCATCCCAAACATGACTACAGAGCAGGGCTCTGAGCCCAGAACTGACACACACATACGTAGCAACACAGAGCAAGGCCCCAACCTCACCGAAGGAAGCTCTAAGTACAGCCGTCTACTGATTTAAGCTTTCTGCCTAGCACGCACATCATGCACGCGCAGAGCCCTTTTGTTTTCCGGGGGAGGATCATTTGGAGCACTGCCATTCCCTCTAGCGATCTATCATACTGCCTGGGTTTTAGAGAGAGGGAACATTCACTTAAACACGTGTGTGTACTGAATGAACAAGCAAGAAGTGTGTGCATGGTTTCTAAATCTCTCGTTGAATAGAGTTGATTTGTAGCTGACACGGAGGACCAGTGTCCTCTAACCAGTTTGTCCACCTTGATGAGTATGTATATAAAAAGGCAAAGAGAAGCCTGAGCTGGCCCACCTTCAGAGAGATGCCCTCAGCTCCCACCCAGCCCAAATGGGAGTCGAGCCAGTGATGAGGTCACCCATTACAGCAGCTCCAACACAGACCGACACACACAGGGACTCCAACACCGACCGACCGACCGACACACACACAGACTCCAACACCGACCGACACACACAGATACTCCAACTTTAGCACATACAGTGGGGCAAAAAAGTATTTAGTCAGCCACCAATTGTGCAAGTTCTCCCACTTAAAAATATGAGAGAGGCCTGTAATTTTCATCATAGGTACACTTCAACTATGCCAGACAAAATGAGAAAGAAAAAAAATCAAGAAAATCACATTGTAGGATTTTTAATGAATTTATTTGCAAATTATGGTGGAAAATAAGTATTTGGTCACCTACAAACAAGCAAGATTTCTGGCTCTCACAGACCTGTAACTTCTTCTTTAAGAGGCTCCTCTGGCCTCCGCTCGTTACCTGTATTAATGGCACCTGTTTGAACTTGTTATCAGTATAAAAGACACCTGTCCACAACCTCAAACAGTCACACTCCAAACTCCACTATGGCCAAGACCAAATAGCTGTCAAAGGACACCAGAAACAAAATTGTTGACCTGCACCAGGCTGGGAAGACTGAATCTACAATAGGTAAGCAGCTTGGTTTGAAGAAATCAACTGTGGGAGCAATTATTAGGAAATGGAAGACATACAAGACCACTGATAATCTCCCTCGATCTGGGGCTCCACGCAAGATCTCACCCCGTGGGGTCAAAATGATCACAAGAACGGTGAGCAAAACTCCCAGAACCACACGGGGGGACCTAGTGAATGACCTGCAGAGAGCTGGGACCAAAGTAACAAAGCCTACCAACAGTAACACACTACGCCGCCAGGGACTCTAATCCTGCAGTGCCAGACGTGTCCCCCTGCTTAAGCCAGTACATGTCCAGGCCCGTCTGAAGTTTGCTAGAGAGCATTTGGATGCTCCAGAAGAAGATTGGAAGAATGTCATATGGTCAGATGAAACCAAAATATAACTTTTTGGTAAAAACTCAACTCGTCGTGTTTGGAGGACAAAGAATGCTGAGTTGCATCCAAAGAACACCATACCTACTGTGAAGCATGGGGGTGGAAACATCATGCTTTGGGGCTGTTTTTCTGCAAAGGGACCAGGACGACTGATCCGTGTAAAGGAAAGAATGAATGGGGCCATGTATCGTGAGATTTTGAGTGAAAACCTCTTTCCATCAGCAAGGGCATTGAAGATGAAACATGGCTGGGTCTTTCAGCATGACAATGATCCCAAACACACTGCCCTGGCAACGAAGGAGTGGCTTCGTAAGAAGCATTTCAAGGTCCTGGAGTGGCCTAGCCAGTCTCCAGATCTCAACCCCATAGAAAGTCTTTGGAGGGAGTTGAAAGTCCGTGTTGCCCAGCAACAGCCCCAAAACATCACTGCTCTAGAGGAGATCTGCATGGAGGAATGGGCCAAAATACCAGCAAGTGTGTGAAAACCTTGTGAAGACTTACAGAAAACGTTTGACCTCTGTCATTGCCAACAAAGGGTATATAACAAAGTATTGAGATACACTTTTGTTATTGACCAAATACTTATTTTCCACCATAATTTGCAAATCAATTCCTTAAAAATCCTACAATGTGATTTTCTGTTTTTTTTCTTCTCATTTTGACTGTCATAGTTGAAGTGTACCTATGATGAAAATTACAGGCCTCACTCATCTTTTTAAGTGGGAGAACTTGCACAATTGGTGGCTGACTAAATACTTTTTTGTCCCACTGTACATACAATATTTGCTGTCACAGTACCCAGATCCACAACACACACAGGTTGGGAGCACCACAAGGTCAGCCGCAGAGCAATTCCCCGGAGCAGGTTAGGGGGTAGTGCCTTGCTTAAGGGCACATTGGCAGTAGGTGGCACCTGAGATATTTACTCCAGTTGCTGGCTCACTCCCCACAGATTCCGTTTGTCAATATGGTTGTCCACATGCAAGTATGAACTGAAAACAGGTATGCAAATGTTACCAGAATTTCAATCTAGAGATAGGATCAATTTATACCTGCCAATACGTAATGGCTAATTTATACACCTGAAGACATACAAACTGATATCTGACTAGAGGCCACAACCACTGCACATTTGGCCACTGGTACAGGTCCTCTGATATTGGAGAGTAAAGTTAGCAGAGTAAAGGTCTTACCTGGACATATCAGAGAAGTCGGCCTCCTCCTCCTCACAGCGTTCATCCAGCTCCTTCAGCGCCAGCGTCACGTCCTCCTCACACACAGAGCCACAGGGGCTGTCTGGGATGGGGGCAGCAGGGGCAGGGTCGTAGGGGAGTCCCCCTCCTCACAGAGGGACCCCGGCGGGGTGTCTATGGCCGGCAGCCGAGGGGGGGCCGGGTCCAGGTTGTCATGAGGGTCCTGAGAGTCTGTGAGGTCAAACAGCTCAGGGGGGTCCGGGGGCAGTGCGGGGGCACTGCTGCCAAACCCTGTGTCTGTGCTCACACTGCTGCTCAGCTCGTCTGCCGCCGTCATGCTGACCACATCCTGCTCAACACAGCCAGCAGGAGTTGTTCAGGAGCAGATTCAACATAGAGTATAGTGGTTCTCAAACCTCTCCTCAGGGACACCCAGGTGTTTCACAATTTTGTTGTAGCCATGAATTAGTTCACCTGATTCACCTATTCAAGGCCTCGCTATATAGTTGACATCAGGTGTGCAAGCTCGGGAATAGATTAAATACATGAATGTACTCCTCCCTGAGGAGAGGTTTGAGAACCACTGTATTATAACACTAATCACACAAAATCACTCCATCTCTTGAGACCTTACGGTTGCCACAGCAACAGCCCTTATGGGAATAACTACTTAACCTTTATCTATGCCTGAAGTAGAAACATTACTGGCTTCCACAATATATAACATTAAAGAATACACTATTCTTAACTATAGAAGAGGGAGACTTGGTCAGCATAATTCAAAAGATGGATATTCACCTCACAGTTCATACTCTAAGTTTGTGTGTCTCTAGAGAAAGGCAAATCAATAAACAGAAGGGCCAATATCAATCTATGGAGCTGGCCTGCCATTAAGAGAGACCCTCAGGGTAATAACACACTGACGTGACCAGACGACAGGCTGAGCGCTAACAGGCCTTCAAGATAGATGAGATGTGTTGCACTCTGACGCAGTCCAAGCCATTTGGATGGATCAAGCTACTGAATTATGGATCACGATGAATGACTAGAGTAGTTAAGAAAAAGACTAAACGAGAAGGTTAAGTTTGTGAAAAGAAAAATCATCATTATGGTCAATATAAAGGTTTTGACTAGGTTTTGTTTAATTGTAAATTACAGTTGTAAGAAACGTAGCAGCCAGCTGCTAAGCACAGTAGTACTGAACACTGTCAAATGTAACAGTGGAACATAAATCCACATCAGTGACTGCTGTGCTGTGTGACAGGGCAGTTATCTGCATTAGCCCACAGTGTGAGTCATATTACAGGAAACGAGTCAACAATGTTCATGCAAGACACGTCCACAGGGGGAGGAGTGGGGATACAGGGGGAGGAGTACAGGGGAGGAGTACAGAGTGCAGAGGAGGAGTGGAGAGTGCAGAGGAGGAGTGGAGAGTGCAGAGGAGGAGTGGAGAGTGCAGAGGAGGAGTGGGGAGTACAGGGGAGGAGTGGGGAGTACAGGGGAGGAGTGCAGAGGGAGGAGTGCAGAGGGAGGAGTGGGGAGTGCAGAGGAGGAGTGGGGAGTGCAGAGGAGGAGTGGGGAGTGCAGAGGAGGAGTGCAGAGGGAGGAGTGGGGAGGGAGGAGTGGGGAGGGAGGAGTGGGGAGGGAGGAGTGGGGGAGTGCAGAGGGAGGAGTGGGGAGTGCAGAGGGAGGAGTGCAGAGGGAGGAGTGGGGAGTACAGGGGAGGAGTGGGGAGTGCAGAGGGAGGAGTGGGGAGTGCAGAGGGAGGAGTGGGGAGTGCAGAGGGAGGAGTGGGGAGTACAGGGGAGGAGTGGGGAGTGCAGAGGGAGGAGTGCAGAGGGAGGAGTGGGGAGTACAGGGGAGGAGTGGGGAGTGCAGAGGGAGGAGTGGGGAGTGCAGAGGGAGGAGTGCAGAGGGAGGAGTGGGGAGTGCAGAGGGAGGAGTGCAGAGGGAGGAGTGGGGAGTACAGGGGAGGAGTGGGGAGTGCAGAGGGAGGAGTGGGAGTGCAGAGGGAGGAGTGGGGAGTGCAGAGGGAGGAGTGGGGAGTGCAGAGGGAGGAGTGGGGAGTACAGGGGAGGAGTGGGGAGTGCAGAGGGAGGAGTGCAGAGGGAGGAGTGCAGAGGGAGGAGTGCGGAGTGCAGAGGGAGGAGTGCAGAGGGAGGAGTGCAGAGGGAGGAGTGCAGAGGGAGGAGTGCAGAGGGAGGAGTGCAGAGGGAGGAGTGGGGAGTGCAGAGGGAGGAGTGAGGATACAGGGGGATCTAGAACATCTAATTGAAAGGACTTGTCTTTCCTCTATTTAAGAGTCTCATGCATTAAGGAGAGTGTGGCAGGCTGCCAGTACGTCTCGGTGGCTATATTACAGAACACTTTTAGGAGTGGGTGGACGTCTGGGCCGTCGTGGAGGGATGAGTAATAGTATTAATGGTTTTATCCGGGGCTCATTACACTAAGACCTGGGCCTGTGATGGAGAGATGTCCTTGGGCTGATATTGAGATGATAGGTGTAAGGAGGGACAGGAATGAGCTCATACGGAAGCTCCATTCACATTACTGGGGAAAAGATGGGGTGTTATTTCTCACAGAGCAGCCCCCATTGAACATTCCCCATCTCAGTTTCGTTCACACAATCACCAGGAGTAGGTCCTGTGTCACTGTGTATGAGACAATCAATTCAAAATGGGGTCTCCGGGGACAAACATGAGCAGCATAAACTATCAATACAAAACCTAGACAGAACTATACATTGTGTGGAAGACTTGTTGAGCAAGAGTGCATCCTCACCATGGTTACACAGGTTAGTAGTGGTAGATAATGGATAACAATTGAAGCTGTTAGTGACTGCATGTTAGTATGGTTTACCTGGTTAACTGTGCTCACTGGTTTAATCTAATGCATGTCTCTGTGTTGCGTCACAATGCTCTCTAATGAAGCGGACTTAACTAGCTCATACTCACACATGGGTCTGCCACGCAGAGTAGGAGGCTGGTGTCCAGTGCTCAGTAATTTAACAGTGAGTTCAGTTGAGTGTTCAGGTTCCAAATTGAGAGGTGACGTTTCACCTGGCCTGAGGTGAGCATTGACAATCTCTCCCCCAATCACACATTTAAGCACCACAAACCAGCCAATCAGAGGAGCAAAAGCTAGCCCACCACAGCACCCACACACCCAGAGCAGCACAACAAGTGGAGAGAAAGAGATGGAGACGGAGGGAGATGTGAACAGAGAGAGTGCCCCCTACTGCACACCAGCTACAGCTCACTCCCTACAGGCAGACAGAGAGAGTGCCCCCTACTGCACACCAGCTACAGCTCACTCCCTACAGGCAGACAGAGAGAGGAGGCCACCACCAACTCTGTGTGAAACATGCGCGAGACAGAGCGCAGCAGAGGTAAAAAGAGGTATAAAGAGGAGAATAAGGAGCTAGAAAGAGCCGGAGCACCACAATTCTGTTCCCCCGATTGGTCACACCTCAGGCAGCTGGATGGAGTCAGAGCAGGCCATCTCCAGTGCAGGGCTGTTCAGGTGGGGCAGCAGGGCCGTGGTCTCCTCTGACAGGGCACTGCTGGACGACTCCTGGGACTGCTGCAGAGAGTCCACATGATTGGACGTGGCATCATCCATAGCAGAGTCACAGTTGATCTGGAGTGAGGGAGAGAATAAAACATATGGTTCAAATTCTCCATTTATAACTACAGTATCAGTCAGGACTGGACCAAGCTGTCATCAAGGCAAAGGGTGGCTACTTTGAAGAACCTCAAATATATTTTGATTTGTTAAACACTTTTTTGGTTACATGATTCCATATGTGTTATTTCATCGTTTTGATGTCTTCACTATTATTCTACAATGTAGAAAATAGTACAAATAAAGAAAAACCCTGGAATGAGTAGGTGTGTCTAAACCTTTGACTGATACCGTAGATAGTGAGTACAAAATGAAACCCCCTAATTAAATATCTCCATGTTATCTGGTCCTCTGCATCTCCAGGATATCTGCTGTTTAGTTTAGTTTAGAATAAGACATTCTAAAAACATGCTATATTCCAGACATTATTACAATATCTCTGTTATTTGATCATTCTGTCTGCAAATGATATGCTGCATGCTCATAGTAGCATTGTTTAACAGTTAATACAGATATGTCTCTGAAGTTAACCATGTTCAAGTCTTTGGGTCACTGAGGCATTCTCACTCGCACAGAGAGGAGAGCAGAGAGCAGAGGCAGCTCTAGAATAACAGCTTGGGAAGACTGGCTGACTAGCCATTTAGAGCAGAGAGCAGAGGCAGCTCTAGAATAACAGCTTGGGAAGACTGGCTGACTAGCCATTTAGAGCAGAGAGCAGAGGCAGCTCTAGAATAACAGCTTGGGAAGACTGGCTGACTAGCCATTTAGAGCAGAGGAGAGCAGAGGCAGCTCTAGAATAACAGCTTGGGAAGACTGGCTGACTAGCCATTTAGAGCAGAGAGCAGAGGCAGCTCTAGAATAACAGCTTGGGAAGACTGGCTGACTAGCCATTTAGAGCAGAGGAGAGCAGAGGCAGCTCTAGAATAACAGCTTGGGAAGACTGGCTGACTAGCCATTTAGAGCAGAGAGCAGAGGCAGCTCTAGAATAACAGCTTGGGAAGACTGGCTGACTAGCCATTTAGAGCAGAGAGCAGAGGCAGCTCTAGAATAACAGCTTGGGAAGACTGGCTGACTAGCCATTTAGAGCAGAGAGCAGAGGCAGCTCTAGAATAACAGCTTGGGAAGACTGGCTGACTAGCCATTTAGAGCAGAGGCAGCTCTAGAATAACAGCTTGGGAAGACTGGCTGACTAGCCATTTAGAGCAGAGGAGAGCAGAGGCAGCTCTAGAATAACAGCTTGGGAAGACTGGCTGACTAGCCATTTAGAGCAGAGAGCAGAGGCAGCTCTAGAATAACAGCTTGGGAAGACTGGCTGACTAGCCATTTAGAGCAGAGAGCAGAGGCAGCTCTAGAATAACAGCTTGGGAAGACTGGCTGACTAGCCATTTAGAGCAGAGAGCAGAGGCAGCTCTAGAATAACAGCTTGGGAAGACTGGCTGACTAGCCATTTAGAGCAGAGAGCAGAGGCAGCTCTAGAATAACAGCTTGGGAAGACTGGCTGACTAGCCATTTAGAGCAGAGGAGAGCAGAGGCAGCTCTAGAATAACAGCTTGGGAAGACTGGCTGACTAGCCATTTAGAGCAGAGAGCAGAGGCAGCTCTAGAATAACAGCTTGGGAAGACTGGCTGACTAGCCATTTAGAGCAGAGGAGAGCAGAGGCAGCTCTAGAATAACAGCTTGGGAAGACTGGCTGACTAGCCATTTAGAGCAGAGAGCAGAGGCAGCTCTAGAATAACAGCTTGGGAAGACTGGCTGACTAGCCATTTAGAGCAGAGAGCAGAGGCAGCTCTAGAATAACAGCTTGGGAAGACTGGCTGACTAGCCATTTAGAGCAGAGAGCAGAGGCAGCTCTAGAATAACAGCTTGGGAAGACTGGCTGACTAGCCATTTAGAGCAGAGGAGTTTGAGAAAGGCAGACAGAGGTTTGGGTTATTGGGATCATGCTCACAAAGGAACATGCTGTTAATTTGATGCCAGTTGGAAGTTGACTAAATCCGTTTCACTGACATGGTCACGCTATGGACTCCTTTCAGTTTCATCTTTATGTAGCTAATCTCCCAGTTATAGTGTATGTGAATGAGTTGTCTGACCTAAACATATCAGTTCTAGTGTATGTGAATGAGTTGTCTGACCTAAACATATCAGTTCTAGTGTATGTGAATGAGTTGTCTGACCTAAACATATCAGTTCTAGTGTATGTGAATGAGTTGTCTGACCTAAACATATCAGTTCTAGTGTATGTGAATGAGTTGTCTGACCTAAACATATCAGTTATAGTGTATGTGAATGAGTTGTCTGACCTAAACATATCAGTTATAGTGTATGTGAATGAGTTGTCTGACCTAAACATATCAGAAACCTGAACTGGACTGATTTTCAGTAGTATAGTTTGGGTCTGTATTTTACTTACCTAAAAAAACAAACTTATGGGCGAAGGGGTATGTGGGGAGGAATCAAATGAGGG
The DNA here is from genome assembly GCF_034236695.1 of Oncorhynchus nerka. Lineage (NCBI taxonomy): Eukaryota > Metazoa > Chordata > Actinopteri > Salmoniformes > Salmonidae > Oncorhynchus > Oncorhynchus nerka. The sequence continues at coordinate 70,200,976 of NC_088419.1, forward strand.
TAGCAGGTCTAGGATTGGGGGTGAAGGTGGGCAGGGAATGAAATAGAGACCAGTAACAGCGGAAGCAAGTGTCTAGCCCCTGCCCATACCAGGCACAGTAGATCTGCAGTAGCGCTGCTCAGTGAGCGGGCGGACACAGACACACACGCACACACACACACAATGCCAGCGGGCTGTGTGAGGAGCATGGGGCGGGCGGGGGACAGGGCCACCCTTGTGTTGGGTGAAACTTACTAGGCCAGAGCGGGTGAGAATCTGGCTAGCGCTCAGTACCTCCTCCTCAGACGACTCGTCCGTGTCCTCCTGGTTGGTGAGGTTGAGGCTGGGAGTGCTCCCGGTGTACTGGCACTCCTGCAGGGACGGCGTGTCCCCATCTCCCTCCCCCTTGTCCATGCTGTCCAGAGAGCGCCGACGCACACCCCAGTTGAAGTTGTCCATGCTCTCCCCCTGTAGGACACCCAAAGAAACAGCAGTCAGATACCAGTAGAACTAACTGAAGTTTGAGATAGCTGAGAAAATGTGATGAATCACAACAGCACAAGACCAAACACAAGAAAACAACAATGTATGCCACTAACACATGACATCTAAAGAGCTGTGTCTGCAGTAATGGGAAGTGGAGGAGATGACACCTATTCTTTCAGGCTGTTTGACCTAATCACTTCATGTACAAACTATATTGATCATGAACCCCAAAAAAGTATTTGTGGCATGCTTCATTGGCTGTCTGTTTCTAGACTGACAAAACAGGTGCTTCTACAGGGTGACAACAATCACATGACTGACAGAGGGACACCAGGGCACTTAGGATGGCAGCTTTAAAAAGCTCTTTCTGGCCCAAACGTACCTGGAACTCCTTGTGGCGGGAAAAGAGGAAAGGTAAGAAGTAGGTTAGAAAGACTAGTAGGGACAGTTACAGGACAACATGGTAGAAAAGTCATACCAAGACCAGTACAAACACACAGATGTTAAGACACAAGCTCAGACGTACTTCAGCACACACACACACCATTTATTGTCACCAATCAACAACATGATATGAAATGGTGTAATAGCAGACTATTGTAAATGATCCTCTACAAGACATTAAAAAGCGTGTGTGTATACAGATGGCTGCTCCTACTGTACAGTGAATCACCCCTCACCTCAGCATCCTCCAGCTCCACGTCCAGGAAATCAAAGTCCTTGAAGACTCCAAACTGCTGCTCACTTCCTGCATCTTCTCCCTGCAGGTCCTCCTCCCTCACCACCTCCTCCACCGTGGGGATCAGACTGGTCTGCTGGTCACCTGAGTCCAGGTCCTCGTTGGACGAGAACACCACCTAAAACACACACACAGAGAAAGATATAACAGTTATGATAAATAGGTTCAATAAACACATGGAGGGATGGCTGGGATATATTCTGTTGAAGTAGATCACTAATCACTAGTCATGCTCGCTCACAGTTTGACATGCCAGGTGTCTTACAGAAGGATTCTTGGGAATACCAGACTCGGGACCACACAGAGAAAGAACGTTCATGAGCTTCTCTCTGGTTCTCCTCTGAAATAAGACAACACAATTAAATGTTAACAAACAAAGAGACATGTAAACATATCAAACCTCACTGTAACATATCCATTGGCTGTAAGTACCTGAGAGAGTTGGGGCCTCTTCCAGCTGACAGGCACCAGGCCGTTGGAGTTGGATCCAGAAGAGGTGGAGGACGTGCTCCGAGTCACAGCAATGACCTGCGGCTTCCCATTCCGCCCTGCAGCTGTGCGCTGGTCCCCGTACTTATGCCCTATGATGGGCGTCTGGTGGTTAAAGGTTACACCAGTTCATCTAGATTGTACAGATGTGATCATTTTGTTTAAAAAAGTAGGGCTAAAGGTAAAAGGTGACTGAAAGAAAAATGGAAAGAGTGAAAAATAGAAGAAGAAAGAATCGGAGAAGGATGAAAAGCTGACAAGAGGACAGAGGTCGGGACAGAGGTCGGGACAGAGGTCGGGACAGAGGTCGGGACAGAGGTCGGGACAGAGCTTTTAAAAACATGTATTTTACCATGTAGGTTTAGTTGAAATAAAAACATTTTACAAGGGAGACCTGGCCAAACTAGCCGCACATACAGTTTCATACAACATAAAACAAAGCACTACAGTTTATAAACACATTGAGCAGGCAAGACTTCACCTCTGAGATGTCAAAGTGGAAGTCCAGCGTCTTGCCGGGCAGCTCCTTAGAGGAGTTGTTGAAGATGCGAGTGAAGGCGATCTCTGGGGATCCAGAGGACTCGGTGCTGTAGGAGCGTTGCACCTCGTCTGGCACCACCAGGCTGGCTGACCGAGACACCACCAGCTTCAGGATGTTCTGGGCCTCCTTCCAGTACGGGCTCTGGGGAACACACAGGATCCAAACACCGAGGTGACGTTGGTTAAATTGTCAATAAGACAGGATTTCATGTTTTTAGAAAGGGGTAAAAGCACACCTCCGTTCTAGGGAAGGTTAAATCTAATTTTATTGGTCACATAGACATATTTAGCAGATGTTATTGCGGGTGTAGTGAAATGCTTGTGTTTCTAGCTCTAACAGTGCAGTAATATCTAACAATTCACAACAATACATACACATCTAAAAGTAAAAGAATGGAATTAAGAAATATATAAATATTAGGACGAGCAATGTCGGAGTGGCATTGAATAAAATACAGAAGAGAATACAGAATATACATATGAGATGAGTAAAGCAGTATGTAAACATTATTGAAAACATTAAAGTGACTAGTGTTCCATTATTAAAGTGGCCAGTGATTCCAAGTCTAAGTATTTAGGGCAGCAGCCTCTAAGGTGCAGGGTTACGTAACCGGGTGGAAGCCGGCTAGTGATGGCTGTTTAACGGTCTGATGGCCTTGAGTTGGAAGCTGTTTCTCGGTCCCAGCTTTGATGCACCTGTACTGATCTCGCCTTCTGGATGATAGCGGGGTGAACAGGTAGTGGCTCGGGTGGTTGATGTCCTTGATGATATTTTTGGCCTTCCTGTGACATCGGGTGCTGTAGGTGTCCTGGAGGGCAGGTAGTTTGCCCCCGGGCAGAACGCACCACCTTCTGGAGAGCCCTGCAGTTTTGGGCAGTGCAGTTGCCGCACCAGGCGGTGATACAGCCCGGATGCTCTCCATTGTGCAACAGGATGCTCTCAATTGTGCATCTGTAAAAGTTTGAGGGTTTTAGGTGACCAGCCAAATTTTGCGCTGTTGCGCCTTCTTCACCACACTGTCTGTGTGGGTAGACCATTTCAGATCATCAGTGATGTGTATGCCGAGGAACTTGAAGCTTTCCACCTTCTCCACTGCGGTCCCGTCGATGTGGATAGGGGCGTGCTCCATCTGCTGTTTCCTGAAGTCCACGATAAACTCCTTTGTTGATGTTGAGTGAGAGGTTATTTCCTGGCACCACTCTCCCAGGGCCCTCACCACCTCCCTGCAGGCTGTCTTGTTGTTGTTAGTGATCTGGCCTACGACTGTTGTGTTGTTTGCATACTTGATGATTGAGTTGGAGGCATGCGTGGCCACGCAGTCATGGGTGAACAGGGCATGCAGGAGGGGGCTGAGCATGCACCCTTGTGGAGGCTCTATGTTGAGGATCAGCAAAGTGGAGGTGTTGTTTCCTACCTTAAGAAATGTATGGTCTTTCACCTTAAACTATCTGATTCTGTCATTTTGGGTTTCTCCCTCACACATTCACACCAAACGCTCCATCTGCTGAAATGAATGAGCCACGTGACACCCATACTGTGTCAGACAGCTTTATTTCTGTAACGGCCAATTCCCATTTATTATTTTCTCTCTCAATCCTCTTCGCGATGAGAGGCCTTAAGAGCGTCAGAGTGCTGAGCTGAATTGTAAAAAGAGAAACCAGGTCTCACCTGGACATATTTGCTGATGATCTTCATGATCTCCAGGTTGAACTGTTTAACGGGCGCAGCAGACAGGTCAATGTGACTCAGCAGGCTGTAGATGATCTGTAGCAGGGACTGCTGCATGCTGGGTAGGCCCTTCTCCAGCAACTGAGGATGAGAGGGGAATGTTTAGGAATAGGCTCTCAACTGCCATCATGGGTTGTATGTTGGACATCTGCTTATCAGCTGATCAGTAATTAACACTGCTGACCTGTCATAATAACAAAAACAAGCTACTGTAAATGTAAATTAACCAGAGGCCGTGGACTGACTATGCAAATAAGTTGGGAGCTTTGATTCTCCTCATTACTTCTATGAAGGCTGATGTTGCGAGTGCTTACCTCAGCCAGGTATGTGACCAGATTGAAGGTGATCTCAGCAAAGGCGTCGTGTAGGTAACGACACACCACGTTGATCCAGTTGGTGCAGTCTCTGGAGTAGCTGTGTGTGCTGTACAGGCTCATCATGTGGGCCAGGTTAGACAGGGTGGCTGACTTCTCCTCGGCACACACCTTCGCTATCTTATCCGCCGTCTCCTTGCAGAACGGAGTGGGGCTGTCAAAGTGCTGGATGAGGTGAGGCAGCAGGCACAGGATGTTTAGAGGAAAACCTACAAGGAGATGGCAACAGACGACATCAGGATCAAGTGAATCTCGATCTCCTGAGCGAACACAGGTAGAGAAACAGGTCTAGACCCATAAGCAAGCCCCAGCGAGTCCTAGGGGGGATTAGCGGCATTTACCAAGCATGAAGCCAGGAACTTGTGCTAGATTTATTTATTGAGATTTATTTCACCAGGTAGGCAAGTTGAGAACAAGTTCTCATTTACAATTGCGACCTGGCCAAGATAAAGCAAAGCAGTTCAACACATACAACAACAGAGTTACACATGGAGTAAAACAAACAGTCAATAATACAGTAGAAAAATAGGTCTATATACAATGTGAGCAAGTAAGGTGAGATAAGGGAGGTAAAGGCAAAAAAAGGCCATGGTGGCGAAGTAAATACAATATAGCAAGTAAAACACTGGAATGGTTGATTTGCAGTGGAAGAATGTTCAAAGTAGAGAGAAATAATGGGGTGCAAAGGAGCAAAATAAATAAATACAGTAGGGAAAGAGGTAGTTGTTTGGGCTAAATTATAGATGGGCTATGTACAGGTGCAGTAATCTGTGAGCTGCTCTGACAGCTGGTGCCTAAAGCTAGTGAGGGAGAAGAGATTTTTGTAGTTCGTTCCAGTCATTGGCAGCAGAGAACTGGAAGGAAAGACTACCAAAGGAAGAATTGGTTTTGGGAGTGACCAGAGAGATATACCTGCTGGGGCGCGTGCTACAGGTGGGTGCTGCTATGGTGACCAGCGAGCTGAGATAAGGGGGGACTTTACCTAGCAGGGTCTTGTAGATGACCTGGAGCCAGTGGGTTTGGCGACGAGTATGAAGCGAGGGCCAGCCAACGAGAGCATACAGGTCGCAGTGGTGTGTAGTATATGGGGCTTTGGTGACAAAACCGATGGCTCTGTGATAGACTGCATCTAATTTATTGAGTAAGGTATTGGAGGCTATTTTGTAAATAACGTCGCCGAAGTCGCGGATTGGTAGGAGGGTCAGTTTTACAAGGGTAAGGATGCTTTGTTGTGAAATAGGAAGCCAATTATAGATTTAACTTTGGATTGGAGATGTTTGATGTGAGTCTGGAAGGAGAGTTTACAGTCTAACCAGACACCAAGGTATTTGTAGTTGTCCACATATTCTAAATCAGAGCCGTCCAGAGTAGTGATGTTGGACAGGCGGGCAGGTGCAGGCAGCGATCAGTTGAAGAGCATGCATTTAGTTTTACTTGTATTCAAGAGCAATTGGAGGCCACGGAAGGAGAGTTGTATGGCATTGAAGCTCGCCTGGAGGGTTGTTAACACAGTGTCCAAAGAAGTGCCAGAAGTCTACAGAATGGTGTTGTCTGCGTAGAGGTGGATCAGAGACTCACCAGCAGCGACATCATTGATGTATACAGAGAAGAGAGTCGGCCCAAGAATTTAACCCTGTGGCACCCCCATAGAGACTGCCAGAGGACCGGACAACAGACCCTCCGATTTGACACACTGAACTCTATCAGAGAAGTAGTTGGTGAACCAGGCGAGGCAATCATTTGAGAAACCAAGGCTGTCGAGTCTGCAGATGATGTGGTGATTGACAAAGTCGAAAGCCTTGGCCAGGTCAATGAATACGGCTGCACAGTATTGCTTCTTATCGATGGCGGTTAAGATATCATTTAGGACCTTGAGCGTGGCTGAGGTACACCCATGACCAGCTCTGAAACCAGATTGCATAGACAAGAAGGTATGGTGGGATTCGAAATGGTCGGTAATCTGTTTGTTGACTTGGCTTTCGAAGACCTTAGAAAGGCAGGGTAGGATAGATATAGGTCTGTAGCAGTTTGGGTCAAGAGTGTCCCCCCCCTTTGAAGAGGGGGATGACCGCAGCTGCTTTCCAATCTTTGGGAATCTCAGACGACACAAAAGATAGGTTGAACAGGCTAGTAATAGGGGTGGCAACAATTTCGGCAGATCATTTTAGAAAGGGTCCAGATTGTCTAGCCCCGGCTGATTTGTCAGGGTCCAGATTTTGCAGCTCTTTCAGAACATCAGCTGACTGGATTTGGGAGAAGGAGAAATGGGGAAGGCTTGGGCGAGTTCCTGTTGGGGGTGCAGTGCTGTTGACCGGGGTAGGGGTAGCCAGGTGGAAAGCATGGCCAGCCATAGAAAGATGCTTCTTGAAATTCTCAATTATAGTGGATTTATCGGTGGTGACAGTGTTTCCTATCTTCAGTGCAGTGGGCAGCTGGGAGGAGGTGCTCTTATTCTCCATGGACTTTACAGTGTCCCAGAACTTTTTTGAGTTTGTGTTGCAGGAAGAAAATTTCTGCTTGAAAAAGCTAGCCTTGGCTTTTCTAACTATATACAGTGCCTTGAGAAAGTATTCGGCCCCCTTGAACTTTGCGACCTTTTGCCACATTTCAGGCTTCAAACATAAATTTATAAAACTGTATTTTTATGTGAAGAATCAACAACAAGTGGGACACAATCATGAAGTGGAACGACATTTATTGGATATTTCAAACTTTTTTAACAAATCAAAAACTGAAAAATTGGGCGTGCAAAATTATTCAGCCCCCTTAAGTTAATACTTTGTAGCGCCACCTTTTGCTGCGATTACAGCTGTAAGTCGCTTGGGGTATGTCTCTATCAGTTTTGCACATCGAGAGACTGAATTTTTTTCCCATTCCTCCTTGCAAAACAGCTCAAGCTCAGTGAGGTTGGATGGAGAGCATTTGTGAACAGCAGTTTTCAGTTCTTTCCACAGATTCTCGATTGGATTCAGGTCTGGACTTTGACTTGGCCATTCTAACACCTGGATATGTTTATTTTTGAACCATTCCATTGTAGATTTTGCTTTATGTTTTGGATCATTGTCTTGTTGGAAGACAAATCTCCGTCCCAGTCTCAGGTCTTTTGCAGACTCCATCAGGTTTTCTTCCAGAATGGTCCTGTATTTGGCTCCATCCATCTTCCCATCAATTTTAACCATCTTCCCTGTCCCTGCTGAAGAAAAGCAGGCCCAAACCATGATGCTGCCACCACCATGTTTGACAGTGGGGATGGTGTGTTCAGGGTGATGAGCTGTGTTGCTTTTACGCCAAACATAACGTTTTGCATTGTTGCCAAAAAGTTCAATTTTGGTTTCATCTGACCAGAGCACCTTCTTCCACATGTTTGGTGTGTCTCCCAGGTGGCTTGTGGCAAACTTTAAACAACACTTTTTATGGATATCTTTAAGAAATGGCTTTCTTCTTGCCACTCTTCCATAAAGGCCAGATTTGTGCAATATACGACTGATTGTTGTCCTATGGACAGAGTCTCCCACCTCAGCTGTAGATCTCTGCAGTTCATCCAGAGTGATCATGGGCCTCTTGGCTGCATCTCTGATCAGTCTTCTCCTTGTATGAGCTGAAAGTTTAGAGGGACGGCCAGGTCTTGGTAGATTTGCAGTGGTCTGATACTCCTTCCATTTCAATATTATCGCTTGCACAGTGCTCCTTGGGATGTTTAAAGCTTGGGAAATCTTTTTGTATCCAAATCCGGCTTTAAACTTCTTCACAACAGTATCTCGGACCTGCCTGGTGTGTTCCTTGTTCTTCATGATGCTCTCTGCGCTTTTAACGGACCTCGGAGACTATCACAGTGCAGGTGCATTTATACGGAGACTTGATTACACACAGGTGGATTGTATTTATCATCATTAGTCATTTAGGTCAACATTGGATCATTCAGAGATCCTCACTGAACTTCTGGAGAGAGTTTGCTGCACTGAAAGTAAAGGGGCTGAATAATTTTGCACGCCCAATTTTTCAGTTTTTGATTTGTTAAAAAAGTTTGAAATATCCAATAAATGTCGTTCCACTTCATGATTGTGTCCCACTTGTTGTTGATTCTTCACAAAAAAAATACAGTTTTATATCTTCATGTTTGAAGCCTGAAATGTGGCAAAAGGTCGCAAAGTTCAAGGGGGCCGAATACTTTCGCAAGGCACTGTATATATATGTTGAAGAGGGTGGGGCTTAAGCTGCATCCCTGTCTCACCCTACTTTCGCAAGGCACTGTATATATATATATATATATATATATATATATATATATATATATATATATATATATATACACACACGAGGACAAAGGACGTCTGACTGCTATGCCATCTTGGGAATTAAGATAAAAAGCAATAAGGTCAATACCTGCTCTCTTACCTGCCACTTGGGAGGGGTCGACCAGTGTGTGGCGGGAGACGCTGATGAGCTTGTTGAGCAGGTGGATGGTGAGCTCCTGGGTGGAGGCTGAGGTGAAGCCCTTGAGGAAGAGCTGCAGTAGACCAGGGAAGCTGTACCATTTCAGCTTGGCCTGTACTGTTTCCAGCCTCTCCCTGCTGTCTGCGTTCTCCAGGGGCAGCTGACCCAGTAGCTTGTTGAGCAGCCGCAGGGCCAGCAGGTACTCAAACTCATAGTCCGACTCCAGGAGGGAGGCTGCAATCCAGAACACCGTGGCCATCAGGTTGGTGGGGTCCACAGGAGGGATGGCCTCCCCCCCAGGACCCCCTCCTCCACCCTCCCGCAATGACGACAAGCTCTGCGTTCGGGCTAGGTTGCCATGGCTGCCACCCAGCCGATCAGCGATATCTAGGGTGTTGCTGCGGCGACGGTCGCCCTTGCGTTCGCCCATGAGGCTAGCGCGGAGGGAGTTGCTGCGGGCGTGACCGTGGGGGTAGTGACCGTGGTGGAACAGACCCCCACTACTCAGGTTCAGCTGGCCCGTGCTCTTCCTATTGGCTGCAAACTTAGCCCCCAGCAGGTGCTCGTGGGCAGAAGTCCTGCAGGATAAGAAATTACAATCTGAGTATTTCACTAGTACTGGGTTTTAGACAGTCTCAAAGATGTGTGTGTTGAGAAAGTGTGAATGCACGATTGTGTTTACTGAGAGAAAGCGTCAAAGACAGGCATGGATATATCAGATATTGAATTGGTCAGTGCTTACTTTGCCAAGGCAGTGAGGAGGTCATAATTCTTTACTGTGTCAGCGAGTGTGTCAATCCCTGACTCCAGAGTCAGCAACAGCTCGATAACAAAGCCCTGAGACAGAGGAGCAGAGGTCAACCACCCAGACAGATGGACCCCTGATACTGCAGTACCCAGTAGCTGCTGCTTGGTAACAGAGCTGCTGATCCACACTGATCCCAGGTCAGAGTGGCTGATCCCTCTGGAGCATAGTGCCTGTTCAAACTGCGACACTCTGATCTGAGATCATAAGTAATTGATAACAGTAATAGAGCAGATAGCCCAAAGGACATATTTAAAGGTGTTTATCTTGATACAGGTGGGGGTGTAGCTCACCTGCGCCTCCTCTCCAGGGTCGCCCACTGTCTCTACAAGACGTGAGAGGACATCAGAGAGCGTGGCGGCTGTGAGGGGTTGTTTGAGAGCCCTGAAGATCTGGAAGGAGCGCCCTGCATAGTGACGAGACGAGCACGACAGAGCAGTCTGCAGCGCTACCTCACTCAGCAACTGCTCCAGCTGGAAACCTGATTAACAAACACACACATATATATTTTAATATCAAAATGCAGAGGTGTTACAGACACATAAGAATAGAGATATTTCATGCTAATCAACAACGGTGAATAGAAATATATTTTTGTGGAGTGCTAACAAATGTGGACAGGACAGTCAGTTGTTGAAAGTCCGTACAGTAGAAGGAGCTAAGGAACAGCATTAAAAACACACTGACCTGACTGGGACTGTTTGAAGACTGTCACTACATGTCTGAGGAACACACACAGCTGGTCAGCACTCTTTATGTTGGGGTTCTTGGGCGACACGTCCTCATGGTTCCACAGGGGCCCCCGCTTCCTGCAGGACAAGACAGAATCAGGACAGGAAACTAGGGAAGTCAGACCTATCATCATACAACACATCCAACCCTGATATTCTAATCCCAAAATGTAAAAAATAAATTGTATTGGCACACGCAAACACATGCAATTGAGAAATACCCCATCCTTTCAGACATGGCTGCAAGCGTGAGACCAGATACATGGATTAGATTAAGTTAGTCATGAGGGTACATCACATGAGACAAATAACTGATATATACATCTATGACACAGACACACACTTCCACATACAGTATAAACAGAATACATCCATTTCCAAGTACATGCAGTCTCAGATACTCACCTGGAGGTGACAAACTCGATGAGGGCCTTGACCTTCTCATCCTGCTCGGCGATGATGTCCACCTCGTTAATTAGGGTGGGGGTGAGGTGAGGCAGGGGGGTTCCTCCTGTACCCAAGCTGATGCTGGACGAAGTGGAGCTGGAGCTCAGGCCTGAGTCGGTCATAGGAGACGGCTGATAGTCTGGCACAACGTCACACATTCCTGCATGAGTAACACACACACACAAGCACATGAGAACAGCGATTCATGGCTGAGGAATCGCTATAAACTTGAAATAAAGACAAGTCTATGAGATTTCACATAGTGATCTGTAAAGGTAGGAGAGGAAATGAGGACATGGATCTTTGCTGCCCCCTCCTGATCTTATTGGGCAATACAGAATAAAGGCAAAGGGATTTCTGTTCTTTAGTTAAGCTACACAGATCGTTGCAGAGAGCTACTGACCTGTGAGGTTGAAGTCGTGGGGCGGTGGCTTCACCGTCAGCACCTTGGGGTCGTTGAACTCTCGGTTGCGTAGCAGCACAGAGGCCAAGGATTGAACGCTGCCGTTAGTTCCCTGGACGACCAGCAGGTGAAGCAGGAGGCGTTTGCAGTGCTCGTACACCTCAGGATGCTGGTGGTCAAACCCTGGTAGGAAAAACAAAGGACTGATATGAAAAATCTATTTCATAAACATTAACACTGGCAAATTAAGAGTCTGTTTTGCCTGCAAATGAAGTGTCTAAAGACAAGTATACATCACTCAAGTTGTAATCAGCCAGCTGTAAAGAGGTGAGAGGTTAGTTACCTATGAAAATGGAGTGCAGCAGGAGGTGAAGGTAGGCGCTCCACTCCACTTTGACCCCATGGTCTACTATGAGGTCAGTCAGTAGGATGACAGCTATGTTACACCTGAGATACACCACACCAGAGAGTCAGCTGGGTCAGGGAAGAGGTCATACAGACAGGTCAGAGGTCAAGTGGAGGGGGTAGGAGTTACCTGTGAATGGGTACTCCAGGGGTGTTGGTCTCTGGCAGGTAGTCCACCAGAGGGGACCAGCATCCCCCTGTCGGAGGAAAGGGGAGGGGCTCGGGACGGTTGTGGTCCATCACCTTCAGACGCCAGTTAGCATACAGCGGCATGGAGTCACCTGGAGAAAACAGGGGATTATCACACCGTGGCAACATGGATGTGAATAAGTATAAAGCAGAAAGTAGAGTAGTATGGCCGGGTGGAGGGTCTCTTACCCTTCTCCTCCTCATAGGATCCTCCAGAGCTGCTGCTGTAGCGAGACTCCAGGCGGTGGTGCTGACGGTTCAGGTTGCTGTTCAGACCACTGTAGATGTCCAGATGGGTGGAACTGCAGACAACAGAGAGAGACAGCTGTAGTCTCACAGGTGGGTCGGTCTGTATCTGTGTGTGATCTCATACCTGTCGTCCATGTTGGGGTCTTTGTTCTTGCTGCTGTCATGGTGAGCGTCGGGTCCTGGCACCATTGTGTTACTGCTGGAGGTGGTTCCTGTGGACAGAGATGGGGAAAGGCATCTAGGAACTATGGCAACAAGGTTTAGGAGGAACATGACAATGTTATGACATCATACATACAATCCACAAGTCCACGAGGAAGTAGATGGGGGAATAAGTACCCTAGAAACATCAAGCATCTGTGTTTTGTATCACAGGACAGTAGGCTATAAAATAGAGGAGGTACATGTACAGAAGACAGTGGACAGTGTGATATATACCTGCTGAGGTGACGGAGGGGATCTTGTAGCTGGAGGTAATGCGGTAGTAGGGAGGGTTGTCCATGTGAGTAACAGCAGAACTCACTGGGTCTGTCAGGTCCAGCTCACACATCAGCTCCTCCAGCAGCTGCATAGTCTTATCCCTGCCCAGGTACACCACCACCCGCTTCACCTGAGGGGACGCACACACATTTTAACAAACATTTCAGATGACCAAATAATTATTGGATATGCGAGGTGTGTGAGGGAGAGAGGATAGTGTGTGTAAACTGGACTTACATAGGGCAGGAAGCTGGGCTCACTGTTGACCCCTGACATGCTGATGAGGAAGTGCAGGATGATCTTCAGGTTCTTTGGCCAGCTGTCTGCCAGGGTGGTCCACACGTTCTCTATCTCTGACCACGCAAACTCATCCCCGTACTGCATACACAAGAGCAATACAGTTCAAACTCATCCACGTACTGCATACACAAGAGCAATAGAGTTCAAACTCATCCCCGTACTGCATACACAAGAGCAATAGAGTTCAAACTCATCCCCGTACTGCATACACAAGAGCAATACAGTTCAAACTCATCCCCGTACTGCATACACAAGAGCAATACAGTTCAAACTCATCCCCGTACTGCATACACAAGAGCAATACAGTTCAAACTCATCCCCGTACTGCATACACAAGAGCAATAGAGTTCAAACTCATCCCGTACTGCATACACAAGAGCAATAGAGTTCAAACTCATCCCCGTACTGCATACACAAGAGCAATAGAGTTCAAACTCATCCCCGTACTGCATACACAAGAGCAATAGAGTTCAAACTCATCCCCGTACTGCATACACAAGAGCAATAGAGTTCAAACTCATCCCCGTACTGCATACACAAGAGCAATACAGTTCAAACTCATCCCCGTACTGCATACACAAGAGCAATACAGTTCAAACTCATCCCCGTACTGCATACACAAGAGCAATACAGTTCAAACTCATCCCCGTACTGCATACACAAGAGCAATACAGTTCAAACTCATCCCCGTACTGCATACACAAGAGCAATACAGTTCAAACTCGACCATTTATCAGCAGCAGAGTACATTTCGTGTGTGTGGTAGGTTGCAGTCGTACCTTGGCAGTCATGAACATGAGGTTGTTGAGCACCATGGTGGTGGCGTGCGGGGAGCCCCAGCCCTCCCCACGGAGCCAACGGCGGCTGTTGACCATCATATCACGCTCGTGGCCGTCCTCCTCATCCTCACAAATGGGGGTCTCCTCATGTCGCCGTGGCGACGGCTTGAAGTCCACCAGCTCCACGTTGTTCATCCAGGGCAGGAGGTAGTGCAGCATCACCTGGCGACCACCAGGGTGTGCTGTCTGGATACGCTGGCTCACCTCTGGGGTAGAAAACAGCACAGTCACCACATTAATAACAGTCACATCTGTACCAAATGCCAAAGATATGGCTACAGACCAGAATCTCAAATGACAGACCATTCCCCTTATAAAGAACTACCTGAACCAGGAAGGCATTTAAGATTAGCCTAATGAGACAGATGACTATGTGGCAGTGTGTGATGTGTAACGGTGCAGACCTGAGAAGATGGGCAGGGTGAGCTCTGGGTATGTCCTGGCCAGCTCCTCAGACAGTTGGTAGTAGGAGACAGAGTAGAGGTGTGGCAGCGGGGAGGGAGGGCTCAGGATCCCATCTGTTCTCTGGATCTCCAGTTTATGAGCGTAACGGAAGAGCTTGGGCTCCAAGATCTGGGGAATAACCACAGAGAAAAATCACATTAAGTACATACTGGACTAAAACCAGCTGACACAGAGCAGTAAATAAACATGGTGTCCAGGAATGTGTCACACCAACCTGCAGCAGCTGCATGGCCACCTCATAGATATCTCTGGATGAGTCAGCTGCCTTAAACAGGATGAGATTCAGCAGCACCACGGTGTCAAACTGGTAATCCCTGTAGACCATATCAATCACATTAACACATTATGGATTAAGGCATTTCAATTAATACACAGAAAAACAAACACGTCCTATAAAATCTGAGAAATTAATCTGGACGTGCCTGTTGTGAAAGACGTTGGCGATGGCCCTGAAGCAGCCGGCAGCCACGCGCCGTGAGCCAGTGTAGCAGCGGTCCACAGCCCAGAACATCAAGTTACTCTGGTCTGGGTTCAGCTCCAACAGCAGCATCACCGCCTCACAGCCCAACTGGTGCACCTGCAGGGGGAGCCCAAGACACCATCAGGGACCATCAGCACAAGCCCTCAATATGCACTGCACTCAGTGAGGCACCTCAAGAGTCGAGCCATTTCCTTTCTTTCATCGGCACCACTAAATAATTCAACCGTGAATGTTTAGTCTTACTGTTTTACGATCAAATCAGATGAAAGACAGCAGCTGGTAATAAAGGGATAGTTTAAGCGCAGCAGTGAGGCTGCAGTGTAGAAGGGCTCTTACCTTCCTGTCCTGAGAGTCCAGGATGTTGTCCAGCCACTTGTAGAGATAACCATCAGAGGAGAGACCAACGTTATCAGCCACTGGACCACAGCACAACACTGCAGACATGGCCTACAAAGTAAACACACCCACAGTAGACAAACATTTACCACGTTCGGACTCAGAAGTGTGTATAGTGTTTAAGAGTGTGTGTGAACAGCTGGTTGTACCTTGAGAGCACAGTACTGGTGTCGGTTGATCTGCATGTTGCGGTCGCTGTACCGGTCCAGTGGGGTGAACATGATGCTGAAGGGCCCGGCCCAGTGGCTGAACAACATGAACAGACTGTGTCTTAGAGACTGCTGAGGGAAGATGGTCCTCCTCTGGTGCACTGGTGAGAATACACACACACAGAGATGTCTAACAAATACTGACAACACACACATATACAGAATTTTACAATTTGTAGTTGGTGTGTGTGTGTAGTACCTGGGACGTTCTGAATGATGTTGGCCACCAGAGCACTAAAGTGGCAGCGGATGTCCTTCAGTGTGTCTGAGTCTTTGTCATTCTCAGCCTCCAGCAGCTGTCTCGTCAGATCCACATACTCCAACAGCACTGAGTTCAGAGAGTGACTCTCCCCGTCCAGACCGCCACTCGCCCTGCACACACAGGGGGTACACGATGGGGTCGGTAAATTCAAAGATGGAAGGTCCATGATTCTTTACTAGGATACTATACTCTATAACCATATGTAGTTCTATCTCTATTAGGACATCTGGCCTGGTTTCCACTGACGTCTGACTGATGACACCAGCATCAGCCAGCAGCTCAAAGATCCGGACCAGCTGGACCCTCAAGATGTCACGACGCCTGCGTCGCTTCATGTTCTGCAACAGAGGAGAAGAGTTACTACTGAGCAGGGCGAGTGTTGTAGGAGGTACAGTGTTTTGATGTTAGATACATGACTGAGATGCGAGGGGTAAGTGAGCTGCACCCACCTCAGGTCTCCTCTCCAGAGCCTCCTTAATGATGGGGTTCAGTTCCTCTATCAACTCTCTGAAAGACAATAGAAGGTAAACTACATTCCCACACACACTTACTTACCCAATACATACTGTACCTACTAACCAAATAACCCCAAACTAGGCAATATAAAAATTAGCAAATTCAACCAGGCAACTCAAAACAACAAAAAACATGACTACCAGCCACATACACACAGGGCAGCTCCCTCACCTGAAGGCCAAGGGGTTGGTCCTGCCAAGCCCCAGGACAAGAGACTCTGTGATGTCCATGCTCTCAGAGCGCATCATCGGGACAACGTGTTTGAACAGGGACGAGGGGGACGGAGTGCCAATAATCTGGATACACAAAGGCCACAAATCGATATGACAACCCAAATCATTTTAAAATCTAGAACTAAAGGAAATAAACATGGCATAGGATTATCATTGACAGCACCCACGTAAAACCTTGCAAAACGTATACATTTTGGGGGGGGATAGTTGATCACTGCGGGGTCATGCCCTCTGACCTTTGAGTCGTAGCTGTAGCCGCTGTCTGGCGTGGACGCCAGCGTCTCAGGCGGGGAGCAGCGGATGGAGCCAGAGGTTGAGGAAGAGGAGGAGTTGGGGGAGGAAGTGGCGGAGCTACAACAGAGGATCAGGTAGTTCCTCCACAGCCCCATGTACGAGTCACCACTGCTGCTCAGGCTGTTCAGCTTCTTAGCATTTATAGGGCTGCTGCAGGGGCACAAGTCAAACAATAACAGGCAGGTGGTATTAGAAAGTTGCTGAAATAATATCCATGTGTGCCACATACACACATTATAAAAGGCCGGCAGCAACTGTCGTCTTCACGGGGCTCATATCCATTAACAGCTGAGAGCTAGATCTATTAGGATGATGTTACCCACAATCACACGCCGAGTCTCCAGTGATGATGTTCACCGTACCATCACCATAGACCAACTGGTGACATCATCCATCCAGCACTCTAATGAGCAGACTGCAACCACATCCATTCTAAGTGCCTTTTAACAACCTCAAATGTAACACACACACAGAGAAAGGCCTAGAGACATACTTGATATCCACTTGTGGAGAGAGCAGCTGCAGGCGAGTGTAGGCGAACATCCAGGCGTAGTTGAGTGCGGTAGGGCAGTGCTTGGGCAGGTGCTCCTGGCGCAGGTAGCTGGACAGGCTGATGACCCAGGGGTCCTGGCCCTGTGTAACGTGGGCAAACACCCAGATGTGCGACGGGCTGACCACGTCAAATTGGTGGCTGATGGGAGACGAGCTCCATTCTGCCAGCGTCTGCAGGTCGATACCACTGGGGCAGTATAGCAGGTTGGTCTGCAGGGGAGAGGGGAGGGTCAGGATGTGTGTGTGTGTGTGCTGTATTAAACAACAGCTTTGCCATTCTTACCTGGTCAGCTCCTGTGAGATGGATGAAGCTCTCCAGCACAGAGGCACTTTGTCTGTCCATCACATCTATGGCCAACTCCTCATCTCCCTGAGAACAACAGACAGTAACCATCAATGTGTCTCTTGCACCTTACTTGAGAAACACTGCATCTCATTATTTTTGTCACTTTTAGATCACCGTCTATCAGCGAGTTGGTAGTTACCTTGGCGATGCCCAGAGCGGTGTGCAGGGCTCGGACCTCTTTGAGGACGTTAACAGCCAGCCTCCGGGTGGCAGGGCGGCAACTGCACAGCACCACCAGTGCCAGGCCCTCCACCACATGCAGCACCCCCCACAGAGGAGAGCGTTCCAAGGGCAGAGATGGCCCGCTGCCAGGGCCCTGCTGGAGCACACACAGAGTTACTTTCTTACACAAACCCAAGTCAAAATACACAATAACCCTACTACTACTGTACAGAGCAAGGAGTTCCAGACCCTTTCCTTGTACAGAGTTAAAAACACACAGAGCAGAACAAAATATAGCAGGACAAAAAGCGATGCCATTAGCTATCCACTCTCCACCCACCTTGTTGCTGGTCTGGACTGCCTGCCTCCACTGGCTGATGAGCTGCAGCAGCATCTTGATGGCGTTGTCCAGCAGCGTGGGGTGAATGTCAGTGACCTCACGCACAATGAAGTAGACAAAGCCAGAGAGCACGTCCTCCCTCCACTCTGGGAAGTCCAGCATCAGGGCCTGCAGGGTGGTGAAGGCCAGGCCACGCAGCTCCTCATCCATGTGGATGGTCAGCCTGAGGAGGACAGGACACTGTGGTCAAACAATCACAGAGCTTTTTAAAGACACAGCTTTTGAAGTCCTTCCTAGTGATGCTGAAAATATAAGCCCCATTGCTTTGTTCATCAATTAGTCCCAGACAGAGGTGGTGCATGTGAAGGAGTGGGGTCCTTACTTGGCCAGCAGCTCTATCAGGTCCTGTCTGCTCATGCCATCTGGGATCAGTCTGGGGATGGCCGCCACACAGGTACGGAACAGATCAATCTTCGGCTTCCTTTCCCCCCTGCAACACAACACAGTTAACAAATGTGTAAAGGACACTCATGTTACGGGTCACATATGTTAAGTCAGAGAGGCACTTGCGTGATCATATCCTCAGGCTCCTTATTGGACATCTGGACGTTGGTCATGCTCATGGAGCGCCCCACCTCCTTGTCCAGGTGACGCAGCATGTTGTCCAGGGCCTTCCTCACTGCTGGGTAGTACAGTGACATGCCTACACACACACACATATATATATATATATATTACTCTCACACTACACATTTGACCCTAAAATGACCCACTGCCATAAGCTTATTTATTTATTTGAGAAATGAATTTGACAGGGCACAATCAACATTTCAGTTTCAACATCAATGTACAATTGCCGGAGTTAGCAACAAAGCTAGTCATATCGGAGTGATATGGCCCGTTGTGACGCGAAAGGAGCTCAGAGGTGGTGACCTACCGATGACCTTGGCCTCCTCGTCAGTGAGGGTGGTGGCGAGGAAGATCTTCTTGATCCGCAGGGTGTTTCCTGAGGGCATGATGGCCCCTGTGGTGGGCATGGGCGGCTCCCCGTCCTTCTGCTGCAGACTGTCAGCTATCACCAGGAAGGCCCTCAGGCCAATATTCATCCTCTAAGAGAGACAGCAAGAGAACATGTGACAGAGGGGAGTGAGAGATAGAGGCAGGAAGGGACGGTCAGAGAATGAAGAGTGCGATCACAGTGAGAGTATGATTTGATCATTAATGTCTCTCTGCTATCTCTTACTTCTGGATTGATGGTGAATGTCTTGTGAGATTTGCCCACACACAGGAGGTCATAAATTATCTCCTTCATAGCAAAATCCAGCCTTTCCTGTGAAATCAGCCACAACAAACCAATAATCACTAATCATAGATAAGACACAAGCCACTACCTGCTGTTTAGAGGAATTATATGGGAATCACTACTCCAGCATGGCCTCAGACATACCTGAGCTATAAACTGGATGATCTTGACGAAGATATTGAGGGGCGTTTCGCGGGGCACCACGCTACGGGAGCCTTTGGGGAAAAGCGCTGAAACGATGCTAAGCAGCCGGCTGCAGGAAACAGGAGAAGATTCAAGGTTTAAACTGGGATGTTCACCAAGGAGACTGTAGACTAGACCAGTTCTGAGTGTAGATGGGATTCTAGTTCTGGTTCTGCTAAAGGAGTGATGTGGGCACTGGCTTTGTTCTATATGGTGATTTAGGTGCTGTCTGGATGACTTTCATTTCACAGTGTCAGTTCATGCAGAGAAGGTGTGGAGTGGGCCCACAGCCTGTTCTGTCCGGGCTGGTACTGACCTCTGGGTGACGGTGTTGCTCTCACACTTGATCCTGATGATGTAGACCCACAGCAGTCTGTAGAGTGACTCCAGTGCCACACGGGACATTTTGGGATCTTTGTTCTAAAGGGCCAGAGACAGAACACTTTCTTCACCCACCTGTCTTCTCACGGTGACAGATTCAAGTCTGGTGTGGGGCATGCCACATAAGCAGGGATCTGACACACAAACCATTCACTTAGACCTACTGTACGGAATTAAGTCATTTATACGTCCCGTTTCATTTATAGAGATGTTTGAGATGCCCCAGTGATGATAAATGACTCACAGCTGTGATTTGATGAGTCTGCTTCAGATCGAAACTAAACTACTGATGTATGAGACTGTTGAAATATCTTAAGCTTGTCAAAAAATACATTTGTTCCAGAGTGACTCTGCCTATGTATAAATGTACAGCATGTTGTGCTGGCTGTAGTTTGTGACGCATGTTGTGCTGGCTGTAGTTTGTGACGCATGTTGTGCTGGCTGTAGTTTGTGACGCATGTTGTGCTGGCTGTAGTTTGTGACGCATGTTGTGCTGGCTGTAGTTTGTGACGCATGTTGTGCTGGCTGTAGTTTGTGACGCATGTTGTGCTGGCTGTAGTTTGTGACGCATGTTGTGCTGGCTGTAGTTTGTGACGCATGTTGTGCTGGCTGTAGTTTGTGACGCATGTTGTGCTGGCTGTAGTTTGTGACGCATGTTATGTTGTGCTGGCTGTAGTTTGTGACGCATGTTATGTTGTGCTGGCTGTAGTTTGTGACGCATGTTATGTTGTGCTGGCTGTAGTTTGTGACGCATGTTGTGCTGGCTGTAGTTTGTGACGCATGTTGTGCTGGCTGTAGTTTGTGACGCATGTTGTGCTGGCTGTAGTTTGTGACGCATGTTGTGCTGGCTGTAGTTTGTGACGCATGTTGTGCTGGCTGTAGTTTGTGACGCATGTTGTGCTGGCTGTAGTTTATGACGCATGTTGTGCTGGCTGTAGTTTGTGACGCATGTTGTGCTGGCTGTAGTTTGTGATGTATGTTACGTGAGCTGTAGTTTGTGATGTAAGTTACGCGAGCTGTAGTTAGTGATGCATGTTACGCGAGCTGTAGTTTGTGATGTAAGTTACGCTAGCTGTAGTTTGTGATGTATGTTACGCGAGCTGTAGTTAGTGATGCATGTTACGCGAGCTGTAGTTTGTGATGTAAGTTACGCTAGCTGTAGTTTGTGATGTATGTTACGCGAGCTGTAGTTTGTGATGTAAGTTACGCGAGCTGTAGTTAGTGATGCATGTTACGCGAGCTGTAGTTTGTGATGTAAGTTACGCTAGCTGTAGTTTGTGATGTATGTTACGCGAGCTGTAGTTTGTGATGTGTTACGCGAGCTGTAGTTAGTGATGCATGTTACGCGAGCTGTAGTTTGTGATGTTCCAACCTCCGGGGAATGTTTGTACAGCTGAGCATTCCCAAAAATCTGTGACTAAAGGTGCCATTACACAGTGCTGCCCATCAAATCCATGCACACAACATTCTCTCCAATATCAACACAGCTGACAGCCATACAAAGGATTCTTTCAAGGGTCCTGCAATAACCTTTCCACCCATCAGTGGGCCATGGAGCTGCGAGGGTGCCACACACAGCAGCATGTCAACACCAATGATAAGAGAATTGGGTGTAACTCAGGACTATTAGAGCACACAAAATGCTGCAGTACTTTATGGGTCTCCAAAAATAAACTACAAAATCCATTTGGAACGAGTCCTCAGATCTACCAACAACCCATTCCAGGTAACTGGCTTCAAACCCCTCAAGGAGTAAGGTAGGTATCTGAGAATGTGTGCGCTTGATGCACCAGCTCGATGCGCTAACCACTACTACAACACACACAAAACAGCAAAGCCATAAACCACTAGTAAAAGACAAAGCAGCAAAGCACAAGCCAACATTGCATCTCAAAGAATTGTGTGGCTAATAGCCAAGTGTCCAACCACTCCTTTCTCTGTAATCTTCACTCAATGAGCTCCACTTTAAGAGGACTATCAGATTCCAGAGCCTCGTTGCCCCTGGTTTAGTAGCTGCATCCCCTCTGTGCTCCAGGACGAGGTCAGATGACCTCTTGGATGGTGCTTTTACACCTGCATTGTTTGCTGTTTGGGGTTTTAGGCTGGGTTTCTGTACAGCACTTTGAGATATCAGCTGATGTACGAAGGGCTATATAAATAAATTTGATTTGATTTGATTTGATGCCACCATACAGACACCAGACAAACTCACCTGCAGTGTCTCAATCTGCTTTCGGATGCTGTTGTTAGACGGCATCTGGAGCGAGTGAAAACGTGAGAAAACGACAGGAGACACTGAGTGTGAGGATGTGGGGAGGTAGACATGCAGGTTAAAAAGAGAACAGAGTGACAAAAAAAAAACTAACTCACTTCGATCCACTTGAATCAGTCTCATATTAGACACAGAAGTAAGATGCAAAGTATGAAATGCAAAAGTAACATTGACACATAAAAAAATGCATCTATGTTCTATAAAGACTAATATAGCCCAAATGAAATTGTTTACATTTCAACATGTACCTTTATTTTCTAATATTTCATACTTCCTGAAAGAGATGAAATGAAAGATGTGCAATAGAAGGCAAGTGAAATTGACAGGGAAGGGAGAAAACACACAAAGCAGGCCAAGGTGAAGTGAGTAAAAAGTAAGTAGATCGTGCGAGGACAGGGACAGTGAAAGGAAACCAGCTTGGGAAAAATATGTATGTTACGACTATAACACACACAATCTACTAGGCTCAGAAATCTGAGCAGGTCCACCCATCCCATCACTAGTCTGATACACTGTACCAAAGGTATCACTTTAACCCATTGAGTTTTGATCTCCTTAAGGTACACAACTGAATGGATTTGAATTAGCATTTGAACTGATCATCAAAACAAGGACAGGTTAAAATGGCCCAGTGGACAATAAGAGCTAAATCACACATTCTCAAACAAATCTCCACCAGAATCACGGTTCCACCACACAAACAAGGGAGCTTACATTAGCACCAAATAGGCTTAGGGGGTTAATTAAAAACTATGGAATCAAAGGGAATCTAATCTCTCACAGGGAATCAAAAGCAGATGGATCACCACAGGACTGTGATTATAGAGTCAGTTCAACAAAAGAGTCATCATAGAATCACCACCACAGAGCAAAGGGAATTATAGCACGTCCACCATGGAATCAATTCAGAGTTGAGGAGCGAGGAGACAGTCACACAACACAGAGCATCTCGGCAGAACTAGCTTGAGGATGGTACAGGAGAGGAGCACGATTGATCGGTTTGTGATTGGTTTGCGGGGGGTTGTCGGACAGGGGAGGAGGAAGATATGATCGTTAAGGCACACCCTTTAAACCAAAAACACCTCATGGAGTTGTGGTGTGCAGGGGATATCTAACATCACACTATGACAATTAACAACGTACCTGGTAAAGAACATTATTCTAGAGCAGTAAGGTTTCAGTCATAGTAACAGTGATAAATGATAGAACTTGGTATGCAATAAACATCAAACATGAGTATTTTTTTAAAGGAGGCTCATAGCACTTACTACTGCCTAAGATCATCTATTGGATCATCTATTTTCATAATAGTCTTTAGAAAATTATACTCAATTACATGGCCCACTTTTAAACATTAGGGAATCCACTGTCTTTAAAATGTAAAACTAAGTGTCCTATTAAATGTGAAATTGGCATGGAAGTCTGCATTTTCCTTCATAGGCCAGTATACTAGGTAACCGGTTTAGGTGATTGTGCTGTGTACCTTCAGGTGAGAGAGGCAGTTTGTGAGGAAGATGTGCCAGTTATTGAGGAAGAACAGCTTCTGACTGACACACAGCAGGCACGTCACCAGAGGATACAGAGCCTGAAAGAGAGAACACACGTCAACCACAGAAGAGAGGGGAAGGAAACGAGACGAGAAAGAGAGAGAAGTGGGAAAGAGGGAGATGGTGTGAGGAGATTAAGAGTTAACAAGTTGATGTCATAAAAAGAGGGAAACGAGACACAGCAGAGTGAAGTGGAGGGAAGGTCCAGATAATAGTGTGAGAAAAGAGACGTTACCAAAGAGTGCTTCTTTCTGGAGCTAAGGTCAAAGGTTGTCTGGTAGAGCATCTCCACAAAGTTCTTCAGGCACGGCACATTGACTTCATTCTTCACCGCCTGCAGGGAGGAAGGAAGCTGTCACCACTGAGCACATTCAATATGTGCGACTGAAATGGTACCCTATTCCCTAAATAGTGCACTACTTTTCACCAGGGCCCATATATAGGGAATTAGGTGCCATTTCATACACATCCAATGACATTAGCCAATCGAAGGTGCTTTTTATGGTAGCTAACAGAGGAATCTCTTATACAGAAAGGCTCTATCCTACTATTAACTTGTCTAGCTATAACCAATGTGGGGTTTTCCCATGTTTTGTGTTGTCGTCTGGGTGGTACTCACAGCAGCAACAGGGATGAGGATCTCAACAAACAGGCCAGCCAATGCATGCTTTATGTCCTTGTCCTTCACCTCCAGGAAATACTGGGCACACTCCTGAGGAACACACAGACGGATGACAACAGTGACACATACATAAAGAAACCAAATAGACAAATGGAAAAACAATAGACCGTGCAACAGATTGTCACATATGGGCAGAAACCAACAGACGTAAAGGGAATGTGGTGGCACAAATCAACTACGGCAGATTACCCAACATGTTCCATCAGCATGCTGGGAAATCAGGGCTTGTTAAGAGGGGAGCATATTGAGTGAGCTTTTTACTGCCGTATTGAGCTTAAGGAAAAGGCCTTGCTCCGTTCAGTGCTCTTGGCACCGTGATCTGCTATCTGATCGTTACTCATCTGGCTTTATGAGGCTCTGCAACAGAGCGCTGCTGAGCTCAAACAAAACGGCTGCAGTAAAACATCCATCCTGGGTGTAGTTCAGCAGAGAGCCATTAAATCCCTATACGCAGCCACTCAGACAATCAGATATACAGTCCTGTACAGTCTGGGCATCAAATAGACTAGATACACGCCTGTTCATGGACACATCAGGGTTAAATTCACTAAAAATGAGGTTTTGAAACAGGGAGGGACTACCTGAAATTGTCCAATAAGAAATGCTTATTGTTTTGGTACGGTTTGCCAAGATGTGCTCCACCCAGGATAACTGACCTGCATGAACTGGAAGGAGGCCTCAAAGTCCTCCACGGGGTACATCTTGACCCTGAAGAACTTCATGCCCATGATGAGGCTGATGATGCTCTGGACCACGTAGGGGCTCTGCTCCTTCTGCCTCAGCTCCTTCAGCTCCGTGATGAACTTCTTACGCACCGCCTGGAACCTGGAGACACACATTTTGACTAAGTCTTCCATAAGGAGCGGGCTCCTTTTTAATATATAGTTTAGGAGTAAAAAGGAGTGACATGTTGAGTTATTTGGCCTGTGTTAAGATGACTTGAACTTGGAATAATGTGAGAAAACGCTTACTTTGACTGTGTGAGCACTCCGATGACCTCAGCATACAGGTCTGCGATGATGTGCACATTGACAGTGTTAGGGCCAGAGCACCTGCCAATCAGAACACATCCATGGTCCACTCACACTCAGAGAAACAGCTCTCATGATTGGTTAACACAGGGGGTATGAAGACACTGACCATGAAACATCAGACCTGCTGAGGAGCAGCTGAACAAACAAACCAATTAAAGGAAATAGCATCCCAAACAGTGTGATAAAAGTTATGGCCGATCAAACATCCATCTCTCTAAAACCACAAGCATGTAGCTGCATACTGTAGGGTTGAAGCAGCTGAGTGAAGGTTTACTCAAGTTGTCTGACAAGTGGTGATTGTGTTTCCTTTAAGTGACATTAATATGTGGACAGACCATAAAGTCACACATTGGTCATAAAAACAGTCTATTCAAACACCCATAAAGGAATGAGTGAATCAACTGCAGAGCCAAAAGCCCTCTGGAATATTGTGTGCTAGACTAAAGTATAGTATGTGTATTAATGGTGTGTATGTGTGTTGTGTTTGTTTACACTCACCCCTCTTTGTGTTTAAAGTGCTTGAATGCCAGGTTCAGAACTTCATGTACTAAAGTATCTGGCACGGGGTGAAGAGGAATCTGTGACGTGAACATGAAAACATCATATTAGGTACATCAATACTTCCTTCATGAGGTCTCTCTCTCTTTACTACCATTCATTATCATCCCTGTTGGAGCCAAGGACAACCAAGCCCTGAGATCCGTGAAGGTTTGTTCTAAGAGAGAGTGGTTTGGATCTGGATAGTCTGGGGTCGGTCTAGATGCTGTAGGTTCAGGATGACAGCTCGCTATGCCTTGGTATGCTGGCATTGCAGTGACAGTGCATGCTGTCTACCACACTGAGGAAGGGGACTCATCCAACAGACCAGACACAGACCAGGCACAGACCAGACCAGACACAGGCACAGACAGACAAACAGGCAGAAGTAACGTTAAACAGGACTCACCTGTTTTAAAACTTCAACTGAAACTAAACAGAATATGAAATCTATGGCTAAGTCCCTCCGCTCCAATAGGTAGTCTTTATCCCGATGCTGTTCATCCCTAGAGAGAGAGAGAGCGTTATGACAGATTGTGGGAGGTGAGGGGAGGACAGGCGAGAGGGATGAGCAGATTAGGAGTATCGTACCCTTTGGACTTGGTGCTGGAGCGAGGTCTGTACTCATAGGACTCATCCTCAGTGCCACTCTGCCGCCGGTACCAGGCAAACAGTGTGCGCAGCAGGGAGGGCAAACAGTGTTCCGCTACGGAGCTCATAGAGCTTATTAACTGTGAGAAGAACACACACACACACATTACAATAGATAGTTATTACAGCTTACAGGTAAAACATCATGAGAATGTACATAAAGGTCAAAAACATGAACACAAAGAAATCCTCACCAGAACAATCTTAATCACCAATATGACACAGATACTGAGGTTCTATATTTGACGTAAAAGGCTCCACTGTAAGGAGATGAGGAGAAGAGGATGCAGGGAAGGACATCGAGAAAGACGGGGACCGAATCACTGGGTGACATACAATACAGAACAGGATGTATTGATTGGAATTGGAAGTGCAGTGTTTGATGACATGTGGAGCACAGTGAGGTCCTATCCTATTGAGCGGCTAGCGCTAAAGCTAAGGGCTCTGCAGTGCTATACAGTCAGAACGTGGGCCGACCAACAAACAGGCTCTGTTAGAAACACCTCATCAGCACTTTGATCATCAGAATTGCAACCTCATACTGTGAATGTATTATCTATTAACATCCCCTTTGCAGACTAAAAATGGTAGGGGTATATTGCCATAATGCTCGCAATAAATATGTTTCTACTTCAACTATATGCACCAGAGCAAACAAAAAGTCAATCTATGCATGTCAAGTGTATAGTTTTTACTGTCAGTCAATCTGCAGTGGGGTAAAGTAAGTAGTCTTCTACACAATGAATGGTGTGTGTTTGTGTGTGTGTGTGTGTGCTGAGGGTGCTGGATGATGGATGCTGGGAGGGAGAGTTATGCAACTGCTCTCTGTGCCCTCCCGGCACCAGGGGGACAGACTCCAGCACCCAACACTGATTCACTGCTAAGGATGACACAGCGATTCTGCTCCCTCTCCCTGTATGCTCGTTCTACCGCACTCAGTCACAATGGAGGCAGCTGGATCTATAGTGCACCATATCCTCATTGGCGTTGTGCTGTGCTGAACAAAGCACTCTGCAGCAGCTCCATTGTTCAGAGTTCCACAGGCATCAGTCAGAGATGAGGGATGGATGGATGGATGGGTCATTGAGTGGGGATTGATTGGGTGAAGCTGGGGAGTTCAACTATTGTATGAATGGGAGGTGGGGGGGTACAATTATGGCTGGAGGTGAGGGAGAGAGTCCATAATAACAATGCATGCACACACACAGTCGAACTCACCTGATCAAATTGTGCGTCTTCCCCTCTCTGGAGGGATCGGGACAAGAGTTTCTCCTGAGGGAAAGAAAGACAGAAACAGGGCTGTCGGTCAAGTAAGAACTCAATAGAAAAATATAATAGGACTCCTAGATCATTCATATCAGCAGACCAGTGGATGTGGGGCCAGGTGAAACAGGAGATAGCTGACCACTGGACAAACACCAACCAGGGAGAGGAAACGAAGGGGTGAGAGAGGCAGAGGAGGTGGCAGCAGAAGAGGGGAGCACTCGGGGAGATGAATAGAGATGAATGGAGAGCTGAATGGAAGGAGAGAGTGGTCCAGAGGGAAGGGGTGGCGTTTAATGACATGTTTACTCCCCCTTCCAAACACATACCCTCCCAGCAGTCCCGAGCTAGGGCAAGGGATTGTACCTCCCACGGAGTCTTGATATGAGTAAAAAAAAAAGCTCAGTTTTCCAAGAAAATAACATCCTCCCCATTCTGGGAAATCACACTGGAATGCATGCGTTTCATTTATCACACCCACACAGGCCTGTGCGCCCACACACACCTCTAAGTTTAAGGAGAAGTCTGTTTACAGACTTAACACAGGCAGTCACTGGAAAGATTTGACCTGTAACCTCTTTGGCCTTCAAGCCAAGTAATGCTATGTTGCAACCAGGACCCAGGAACTCAGGACAGGGCTAATGAGCTAATAGTGTTTCATTCCAAATCCACCGCTAGGCTAGCCCCTACAACTAGGCACTTCATGTAGATATGAAAGGTAATAGCACAATATTAGTCAGAATATTGCTTACACCTAATAAATTATTTCAGTCAATTCAGAGTTAGGGGTTGATTTGGTCTTACTTGCGTCCCCCCTGCCTCTCGGATCACAGCAACTCACCAGCGGTTCAGCCATCACCACCTCAATCTTCTTCTCAGCCAGCACAGCAAACTCAGCAAACAGGCTCTTGATGACAAACTCCCCGGGCTTGAGCTCGGGGTCGATGATGATGCTCGACATGGCGGCGGCGTTGCGCTTCTCCCACGTCAGGGGAGCCACGGAGGGGGCGCGACGTCTACTCAGGCTGTTGACAGGGGCTGAGGCTGCAGGGAGGGAGAGAGAAGGAGAAGACAGAGGTCAGATTAGGGCTGTCCCCGACAATGTTTTATTTATCTTGGTCGACCAGAAAGTAGTCTGGTCTTTCGACCAATCGACTGCTCAATTTTTTAAACTTATTTATTTTTTCCATATATAGACACACCCTATGTTTCAAAATAAAATCAACATTTACATTTACATTTAAGTCATTTAGCAGACGCTCTTATCCAGAGCGACTTACAAATTGGTGCATTCACCTTATGACATCCAGTGGAACAGTAGTGCATCTAAATCTTTTAAGGGGGGTGAGAGGGATTACTTTATCCTATCCTAGGTATTCCTTAAAGAGGTGGGGTTTCAGGTGTCTCCGGAAGGTGGTGATTGACTCCGCTGTCCTGGCGTCGTGAGGGAGTTTGTTCCACCATTGGGGGGCCAGAGCAGCGAACAGTTTTGACTGGGCTGAGCGGGAACTGTACTTCCTCAGTGGTAGGGAGGCGAGCAGGCCAGAGGTGGATGAACGCAGTGCCCTTGTTTGGGTGTAGGGCCTGATCAGAGCCTGGAGGTACTGAGGTGCCGTTCCCCTCACAGCTCCGTAGGCAAGCACCATGGTCTTGTAGCGGATGCGAGCTTCAACTGGAAGCCAGTGGAGAGAGCGGAGGAGCGGGGTGACGTGAGAGAACTTGGGAAGGTTGAACACCAGACGGGCTGCGGCGTTGTAGGGGTTTAATGGCACAGGCAGGGAGCCCAGCCAACAGCGAGTTGCAGTAATCCAGACGGGAGATGACGAGTGCCTGGATTAGGACCTGCGCCGCTTCCTGTGTGAGGCAGGGTCGTACTCTGCGGATGTTGTAGAGCATGAACCTACAGGAACGGGCCACCGCCTTGATGTTAGTTGAGAACGACAGGGTGTTGTCCAGGATCACGCCATGGTTCTTAGCGCTCTGGGAGGAGGACACAATGGAGTTGTCAACCGTGATGGCGAGATCATGGAACGGGCAGTCCTTCCCCGGGAGGAAGAGCAGCTCCGTCTTGCCGAGGTTCAGCTTGAGGTGGTGATCCGTCATCCACACTGATATGTCTGCCAGACATGCAGAGATGCGATTCGCCACCTGATCATCAGAAGGGGGAAAGGAGAAGATTAATTGTGTGTCGTCTGCATAGCAATGATAGGAGAGACCATGTGAGGTTATGACAGAGCCAAGTGACTTGGTGTATAGCGAGAATAGGAGAGGGCCTAGAACAGAGCCCTGGGGGACACCAGTGGTGAGAGCACGTGGTGTGGAGACGGATTCTCGCCACGCCACCTGGTAGGAGCGACCTGTCAGGTAGGACGCAATCCAAGCGTGGGCCGCGCCGGAGATGCCCAATTCGGAGAGGGTGGAGAGGAGGATCTGATGGTTCACAGTATCGAAGGCAGCCGATAGGTCTAGAAGGATGAGAGCAGAGGAGAGAGAGTTAGCTTTAGCAGTGCGGAGCACCTCCGTGATACAGAGAAGAGCAGTCTCAGTTGAATGACTAGTCTTGAAACCTGACTGATTTGGATCAAGAAGGTCATTCTGAGAGAGATAGCGGGAGAGCTGGCCAAGGACGGCACGTTCAAGAGTTTTGGAGAGAAAAGAAAGAAGGGATACTGGTCTGTAGTTGTTGACATCGGAGGGATCGAGTGTAGGTTTTTTCAGAAGGGTGCAACTCTCGCTCTCTTGAAGACGGAAGGGGACGTAGCCAGCGGTCAGGGATGAGTTGATGAGCGAGGTGAGGTAAGGGAGAAGGTCTCTGGAAATGGTCTGGAGAAGAGAGGAGGGGATAGGGTCAAACGGGCAGGTTGTTGGGCGGCCGGCCGTCACAAGACGCGAGATTTCATCTGGAGAGAGGGGGGAGAAAGAGGTCAGAGCACAGGGTAGGGCAGTGTGAGCAGAACTAGCGGTGTCGTTTGACTTAGCAAACGAGGATCGGATGTCGTCGACCTTCTTTTCAAAATGGTTGACGAAGTCATCTGCAGAGAGGGAGGAGGGGGGGAGGAGGATTCAGGAGGGAGGAGAAGGTTGCAAAGAGCTTCCTAGGGTTAGAGGCAGATGCTTGGAATTTAGAGTGGTAGAAAGTGGCTTTAGCAGCAGAGAGAGAAGAGGAAAATGTAGAGAGGAGGGAGTGAAAGGATGTCAGGTCCGCAGGGAGGCGAGTTTTCCTCCATTTCCGCTCGGCTGCCCGAGCCACGGAGCGGGAGGGGAGGACCGAGCCGGCCTGGAGGATAGGGGACATAGAGAGTCAAAGGATGCAGAAAGGGAGGAGAGGAGGCAGAATCAGGAGATAGGTTGGAGAAGGTTTGAGCAGAGGGAAGAGATGATAGGATGGAAGAGGAGAGAGTAGCGGGGGAGAGAGAGCGAAGGTTGGGACGGAGCGATACCATCCGAGTAGGGGCAGTGTGGGAAGTGTTGGATGAGAGCGAGAGGGAAAAGGATACAAGGTAGTGGTCGGAGACTTGGAGGGGAGTTGCAATGAGGTTAGTGGAAGAACAGCATCTAGTAAAGATGAGGTCGAGCGTATTGCCTGCCTTGTGAGTAGGGGGGAAGGTGAGAGGGAGAGGTCAAAAGAGGAGAGGAGTGGAAAGAAGGAGGCAGAGAGGAATGAGTCAAAGGTAGACGTGGGGAGGTTAAAGTCGCCCAGAACTGTGAGAGGTGAGCCGTCCTCAGGAAAGGAGCTTATCAAGGCATCAAGCTCATTGATGAACTCTCCGAGGGAACCTGGAGGGCGATAAATGATAAGGATGTTAAGCTTGAAAGGGCTGGTAACTGTGACAGCATGGAATTCAAAGGAGGCGATAGACAGATGGGTAAGGGGAGAAAGAGAGAATGACCACTTGGGAGAGATGAGGATCCCGGTGCCACCACCCCGCTGACCAGAAGCTCTCGGGGTGTGCGAGAACACGTGGGCAGACGAAGAGAGAGCAGTAGGAGTAGCAGTGTTGTCTGTGGTGATCCATGTTTCCGTCAGTGCCAAGAAGTCGAGGGACTGGAGGGAGGCATAGGCTGAGATGAACTCTGCCTTGTTGGCCGCAGATCGGCAGTTCCAGAGGCTACCGGAGACCTGGAACTCCACGTGGGTCGTGCGCGCTGGGACCACCAGATTAGGGTGAGCTTGTCTGATGCTTTAAGCACTGCGATTAAAAATGAACACACAAATTACTAAAGAGGGAGCCAGAGATCAATATAGCCTAACCGGAAGAAACAAACCTGTTCCCGACCTTCCTGCTGCTGGCCTTCACATTTTCTGCTGTTATGCTCCTGATGTTAACCGGTAATAGGTTACACCAGTGGTCGACAACCATTTCCATTTGGAGTGCCAAGTTATTCAACCATTTCTACTGATCTGAGTGTCAGTTATGATTTTCAGATGCACATTTTTCTGGAATAGTTTCATTTCATTTATAATAAAGTCTTCATATGATTGATATGATCAGGGTGATTCTCTGATCCACCTCTACGCAGACGACACCATTCTGTATACATCTGGCCATTCCTTGAACACTGTGTTAGCCAACCTCCAAACGAGCTTCAAAACCATACAACACACCTTCCGTGGCCTCCAACTGCTCTTAAACACTAGTAAAAACCAAATGCATGCTTTTCAACCGTTCGCTGCCCGCACCTGCCCGCCCGACTAGCATCACTAATCTGGATGGTTCTGGCCTAGAATACGTGGACAACTACCTAGGTGTCTGGCTAGACTGTAAACTCTCCTTCCAGACTCATATTAAACATCGCCAATACAAAATAAAATAAAATCTAGAATCGGCTTCCTATTTCACAACAAAGCCTCCTTCATTAACGCCGCCAAACATACTCTCGTAAAACTGACTATCCTACCGATCCTCGATGATGTCATTTACAAAATGGCTTCCAATACTCTACCCAGCAAACTGGATGCAGCCTATCAGTGCCATCCGTTTTGTCACCAAAGCACCTTACACCACCCACGAATGCAACCTGTATGCTCTAGTAGGCTGGCCCTCGCTACATAATCATTGCCAGACCCACTGGCTCCAGGTCATCTAAAAGTCTATGCTATGGAAAGCTCCGCCTTAACTCACATCACTGGTCACGATAACAACACCGACCGGTAGCACAAGTTCCAGCAGGTATATATCACTGGTCATCCCCAAAGCCAACACCTCCTTGAGTCGCCTTTCCTTCCAGTTCTCTGCTGCCAATGGCTGGAACGAGTTGCAGAAATCACTGAAGCTGGAGATTTATATTTCCCTCACTAACTTTAAACATCAGCTATCTGAGCAGCTAACCGATCACTGCAGCTGTACATAGCCCATCTATAAATAGCCCACCCAATCTACCTACCTCATCCCCATATTGTTTTTATGTACTTTTCTGCTCTTTTGCACACCAGTATATCTACTTGAACATCATCATATGCTCATCTATCACTCCAGTGTTAATCTGCTAAATTGTAATTACTTCACTACTATGGCCTATTTATTGCCTTACCTCCTCACGCCATTTGCACACACTGTATATAGACTTTATTTTTTTTCTATTGTGTTATTGACTGTACGCTTGTTTATTCCATGTGTAACTCCATGTGTTGTTTGTGTCGCACTGCTTTGCTTTATCTTGGCCAGGTCGCAGTTGTTGAGAACAAGTTCTCATTTACTAGCCTACCTAGTTAAAAAAAAACTCAATATCAATGTCTAAATGAAATTTAAAAGCAACTTTTATTGCAATTGCCAATATGTAAAAATATCCTACATAAAGCCAACAATTAAAAACATTGCAGCCTGCAAGTAGGAAATATCCTGATGAAAATAAATATCCTGTCAATCACATTGGCTATGCATGGCCTGTCTGCAAGGAACTTGAAAGATTGTATCAACTATTGTATTAACTTGGTCCAGCCTGAAGCTCCTCTGAGCAAACTTGCAACATTGAATAACATATTCTGGGTACTCAAGAGTTTCCCCTCACCATTGAGCGACAGACAGACAGACAGCTGTATGCTGTTTTGCACAAGGGATAAGAAGTAATCAGGCCTATTTTATGACGTTTCCACCGGATCAGAGCATGACATTTCTCCCGCTTTCACGCTGAGTGGAAAATTGAAAGGGAGAGAGCTGGAAAGGTTTTTCAAATTGACAATAGTTTCTCAATGTAGCATCTCAGTGGATGTGAAAACAGACTTTGTTTACTTCAAGTTTGAGGAGAAGAAAACAATTGAGAAGCTCTACAGTGATGGTGAGTTAAGACAATCAGGCCTAGCCAGTCTCCAGACCTAAACACAATAGAACATCTTTGGAGGGAGCTGAAAGTTTGTGTTGCCCAGCGACAGCCCCGAAACCTGAAGGATCTGGAGAAGGTCTGTATGGAGGAGTGGGCCAAAATCCCTGCTGCAGTGTGTGTAAACCTGGTCAAGAACTACAGGAAACGTATGATCTCTGTAATTGCAAACAAAGGTTTCTGTACCAAATATTAAGTTCTGCTTTTTTGATGTATTAAAAACTTGTCATGCAATAAAATGCTAATTACTTAAAAATCATACAATGTGATTTTCTGGATTTTTGTTTTAGATTCCGTCTCTTACAGTTGAAGTGTACCTATGATAAAAATTACAGACCTCTACATGCTTTGTAAGTAGGAAAACTTGCAAAATCGGCAGTGTATCAAATACTTGTTCTCCCCACTGTATATGCGTAATCAAGATTGAAGTTTGTTTGGAGCACTCCTGTCAATCTCCTAAATGGAATGAAATAAAACAAAATGTTTTCCTCACAAGTGTAGCCTAGGTTGTGCTCTCTGCAAACAACATGTCCACTCCAACAATGACAACAGTAAGAGGGTAATAATAATATATTGAATGATTTAACAGAAATTACCGTAACCAAACAAGCCTTTTAGATTATAATGATGGGAATACATGGTAAATGTACTACTGGTGTGCGATCCACGCGGCCTCAGCAATGGACTAGTCCAATTAGACAGATGTGAATCAGACATGTGTCTTGTGTGCCATCATTTCTTTTTACATATATTTGCCACTGCTCGACTAAAAAAAGATCTTGGCCGACCAAGAACCTATCGACCGAACAACCGACCTGTCAACTAAATGTGGTCAGCCCTAGATCAGATACACTTTGGCTATTCGAACAGTTATAACGGAGACTGTCACAGCCCTAGTCAGAGACCAACCCTCACATGACACGAGGTCAGGGGTCAGCTATAATCCAAGCAGATAGAAAATCAATCTCAGAGAGGAGCTATGCTAGTATGCTAATTAACACATGCCTAGCCTTTAGCCTCGTCGTAGCTTGATTTCATTAGCAATCGCAAAACTAACTGCAAGCCATGAGGGCATCTTGAAAATTGGATAAAAGTGATGTAGCATAGGCCTCACTGGACTACACCCCTAAAACCCACTGAACAGACTAAGAGCAATAATATCATCTCAGATTCACACAGTTATGTAAAGATGAATATTAAGGTCAAGGAACTTAAACGTTAGCTTTCTTACATGGCACATATTGCACTTTTAGTTTCTTCTGCAACACTTTTTGTTTTTGTATTATTTAAACCAAATTGAACATGTTTTATTATTTATTTGAGGCTAAATAGATTTTTATTTATGTATTATATTAAGTTAAAAATAAGTGTTCATTCAGTATTGTTGTAATTGTCATTATTTCATTTATATCGTCCGATTAAATCGGTATCGGCGTTGAAATATCAAAATCGGTTGACCTCTAGTTAAAACGCACTCGGCTGGTTGCAGAAAAGTGAATCTGTGCACAGGAGCTCTCAATATTTACACAAGGTTCCTGTAACACATACCTAAAAGGGTCAGCATAGGAACTCACCTCAAGAGAGAGGAGTGTGTGCATGTGGGAGCTTGTGGGATGGTTGGTACACGCATGTTTAAATAGTGAATATAGCCATGGTGTCCATTTGTTAAGCCTTC
This sequence comes from Oncorhynchus nerka, assembly GCF_034236695.1. Lineage (NCBI taxonomy): Eukaryota > Metazoa > Chordata > Actinopteri > Salmoniformes > Salmonidae > Oncorhynchus > Oncorhynchus nerka. The sequence continues at coordinate 70,236,696 of NC_088419.1, forward strand.
ATTTGATCTGTGTTGTTGGTTTCCCTAGAAACAGGTGAAAACAAACAACCACATAATTCAAAACAGAATCCTCTACTATGTCCATCAATAAAACATGGAGCTACACTGAACATTCACTGACATACCAGGACAGCTTGTGCCAACACAGACAACCTTTAACAGACAAACTGGTAGAATACACACAGGATGGTGGGAAAGAAAACTTCCCATTCTGAAGTTTATAAACAGACCAACGGCCTGTTTGCTGCTGGACTAGGACACAGTCTGCTCGGTCAGGAAAGAGGGGACACTGGGACGGACAGCTACTCGTCAGCTACCCACCACCTTCCTCCTCCCAGGAAACATATTACTGTTTCTTCCTGTTACCATGGGAACACTAATGTGTTCCCAAAACTTCAAACAATAGCAAGGAGTAAAATGGCACACAGTAAAAATGTAGGAGTTTTGTCAGAAGAGGAGGAAAGATGTTAACACCCAGTTAACACCCAGCAACGCACCCATTTAAACCCTACTGAACAAACAGACACACACAGCTTAGGCTTAACTCAGATGGTTGCGTAATAGGCCCGAACTAAAGTGTTGGCGTTTCAGAGTTGGGTGGTATTTGCCTATACAGTAGTGTTGGGGAGCATTACACCCCTTTCTATTTTAATTAGCAGCCACACAAGTTAGTCCACTGGTACAGTAACAGCCACAAAGAACTAGAGGTGGCACCCTTATTAGCAGAACAAACATAATTGGACATTTCTAATGGTTCAGTAAGCGCAGCGGCACCGCAGCCAACACAGACACAGTGCTTTATGTAAAAGGACTCAGAGTCAGGGACAGCACAGTGTTGGGGTGAATGGGGGTATAATTTTGGGGAGCATCAGTTGAGCGTAGTGAAAATGTTGTTCTGCAGCACAGAGAGCCTTTCAAACATTCCCTCTTTGTTTACCGTGTTCCACCAACACCCCCTTCCTCCCCTGATGATGTCACATAGCCAACTCCCTACAGCCAATGACTGTCCTGTGGCCTCAGACTCCCTCACTCGCTCTTCCTCCTTCGCTACCCCCTTCACTCTAATTCTCTCCCTCCCCTTCTCGCTCTCCCTCTCGCCTTGGGCCAGCTGGGCTGCTGACTGCCTGGCATACAGAAATTAGAAACATTGTTTGTGCATTTCCACTCAACAACAGGGTGAAGGAAAACATACAAGGCATCCTTTCCCTGGCCAAGTCTCTGCCCTGCTCTGCCCATCTTCCCCCTCTCTCAATGGGGAGTCATTTGTGACGTGCAACATCTCTACCTTCTAGGGATGGGCATGGTAATTAGAATACCTGACACCACAGTCAGAGGCTCCATGTGGAGCTTGTTGTTGACACTACAGTCAGAGGCTCCATGTGGAGCTTGTTGTTGACACTACAGTCAGAGGCTCCATGTGGAGCTTGTTGTTGACACTACAGTCAGAGGCTCCATGTGGAGCTTGTTGTTGACACTACAGTCAGAGGCTCCATGTGGAGCTTGTTGTTGACACTACAGTCAGAGGCTCCATGTGGAGCTTGTTGTTGACACTACAGTCAGAGGCTCCATGTGGAGCTTGTTGTTGACACTACAGTCAGAGGCTCCATGTGGAGCTTGTTGTTGACACTACAGTCAGAGGCTCCATGTGGAGCTTGTTGTTGACACTACAGTCAGAGGCTCCATGTGGAGCTTGTTGTTGACACTACAGTCAGAGGCTCCATGTGGAGCTTGTTGTTGACACTACAGTCAGAGGCTCCATGTGGAGCTTGTTGTTGACACTACAGTCAGAGGCTCCATGTGGAGCTTGTTGTTGACACTACAGTCAGAGGCTCCATGTGGAGCTTGTTGTTGACACTACAGTCAGAGGCTCCATGTGGAGCTTGTTGTTGACACTACAGTCAGAGGCTCCATGTGGAGCTTGTTGTTGACACTACAGTCAGAGGCTCCGTGTGGAGCTTGTTGTTGACACTACAGTCAGAGGCTCCATGTGGAGCTTGTTGTTGACACTACAGTCAGAGGCTCCATGTGGAGCAAGGTGAAGTGGGAGATGTCTAATCAAAGCAAAAATGTAATTCAAATGACGGAATTAAGTTAGCTAAATGAGAAGTAGGCTACAACAAGCAACCAACAGGTAGGCTGTTTAATATGAATGGAGTTGTTGTAGGCAAGGACGGGTAGCGCATAAAAAAATAGCCTCAACTAGCCTAGCTAACACCTGGCTAGCTGACAAGCTAACACCTGGCTAGCTGACAAGCTAACATCTGGCTAGCTGACAAGCTAACATCTGGCTAGCTTCGTTACATCGATTTGATGCAGTCAAGACAGGCACTGCCAGGTGGGATGATAGATAACCTATGGCATTTACAACTTTGTCTTACTAGCGCGAGTCAGTGCCTATTTTTCCCCGCTCTCCCTTTCACACACCAGCCCCTGCCCATCGCTTGCCCTGCTGCAGACCGTATCTCCCGAGACACACAGGATAAACAAAGTTAAAAGCAATCCCGACCATCCCCCCAAAATGTAGGATATTATTTGATTTAATGAATTTCCCCAACTAACCCCATTGCAAACACCAGAGCTGCTTCCGCTGCTTCCACACTGCCTGGCCTGTCACTATACCTACTTAATACTGTACTGAATCCCTCAACACCCCATTCAAATGTGAATGCAAACATGACCTTGTGATGGCAAGTAAACAACTACTCCCTGCCTAGATATCTTGCTAAGAGGAGGACGTTCTAAAGAGTAACGACTCCGTGGTATGTATCTGCAAGACTAATAAATGTGATGCACCTGCACAGCCACTAACCTATTACCGAGATCTTTCTCTACCTTCTAGCAACACACAAAATCTATGCTTTCATTCATTTGTCAAATTATCAAGCCACAAATATTTTCTGTCTCAATAGCAGATAAATTAATGGGCTAAAGATTCTGTAGGTACCTACTGAAAGCACTCCAGCGAGAGTCTAGTAACTACGGTTCTGTGAGTGGAGATGAACCAGACCACATGTACTCCATGCCGAGCGTGCCAAAGGTCCAGAACTCCCGCTGCGACAGAGAGAAGAGCTCATGCCTGCAATTAAAACAGAGCACCCAGTGGGATTACACAACTATTAGTCTGTGACTCCACCTCGTCACAGTAAAAATAGAGCCCTCCCTAAGGCCTCTCACTTCCGCTCTCAGGACAACCAGGAACAATGGAATGTGTTTGACTGCATGAGAGCTAAATGTTTACACTCACAGTACTTTTCTAACAATGTGTCTGAACATGTGCAGATTCCAATCCGTGCCTACTGCCCTCATTCAGTTCAAATAGATACAACACTGCAGTAAATCACTTATCACACAAGCAAAGTAACATTACTAAAAAGCATTCAGTGTTTAAAAGGGACATGAATAATCCTGGCAGGTGTAACAAGTAGACTGATGGCAGGGTTATCTGTACTGAGGCCAGTGCCTAGCAGGGTGATCACAGAGCCATCTTCTTATAATGAGTGTTTTGGCTGAAAACTTGTGACTGCAGAGGAGCTGAGGACAGGCTGAGTACACAGGGGGCTGGAACAGTCTGGAACATCAAATATAGCGGGAAAAGAATGAAAGAAAAAGGAAAAGAGCACAGGAGATAAAAGTTTGGCAGAGTAGCATAGTGACAGTTGCTGAAACTAGGCCTTACTCCTCATTGTTCTTACTGAGAGGTCCAATGACGAAGAGTTGGCAGCCAACACAGAGAGGGGGAACAGAGGGGAGAGGGGGCATTCATTAGAGAAAGAGAGGCAAAGGGGAAAAAATCTGTTTACCCAACGGTCAGCTTGCTTTCCTACTGATCATTTTACAAGGAGTCAGCAGCTAGCTACTGAGGCAGACTGAATTACCGACCGTTAGAGGTGCCCTGTTTAGTTTACAATTAGGGTGCTAGTAGCAGTGTGGCAAACAAAAATATTACTAAAATTATAAATTCACTGGGCCACAGATCCTGAGGAAGTATTAGGATAAATATGAGACTAAGGCAGAATAGGTTTAGTCATTTTCTGTTCCAGAAAACTGACTATTTCCAATGTGTTTATTTCTTGATAATCAAAATAACAGATGTATTGAGGCAAACACACCACTTCAGTAATGGCCCTCACTATAACCTTCAAGTAGTCTGGATGATGAGTAAGGTCAATAGGATGGAGTACAGGCACACTGATGTGATCGGTGCTGTATACCAATAATAAATGGGAGTTAATGAGAAGACCGATCAATGAAGAAACATTAGCCATCCCATGGGATGACAGAGAGCGACCAATATATTTTATTAGTAATAAAAATAGTAATCACACCGGTGGGGAGAGGGGCATTCCTCTTACCAAACCACATGACATTTGTTTTGGAGGTGTTCAGAACAAGTATAAGGGTAGAGAAAGCTTGTTGGACACTAAGAAAGCTTTGTTGTAGCACATCTAACACAAAATCCAGGGAGGGGCCAGCTGAGTATAAGACTATCATCTGCATATAAATGGATGAGAGAGCATCCTACTGCCTGAGCTATGTTGTTGAAGAAAATTGAGATAAGCATAGAGCCTAGGATTGAGCCTTGGGGTACTCCCTTGGTGACAGATAGTGGCTGAGACAGATTTTCTGACTTTATACACTGCACTCAGAGAGGTAGTTAGTAAACCAGCCCAAAGACCCCTCAGAGACACCAATACATCCCACGAGAAAGGAATGGTCTACCGTATCAAAAGCTTTGGCCAAGTAAATAAAAATATCAGCACAATATTGCTTAGAATCAAGGGCAATGGCAATATCATTGAGGACCTTTTAGGTTGCTGTGACACATCCATAACCGGAGAGGAAACCAGAGATACAGACAGAGAGCTACCAAGATACAGACAGAGAGCTACCAAGATACAGACAGAGAGCTACCAAGATACCGACAGAGAGCTACCAAGATACCGACAGAGAGCTACCAAGATACCGACAGAGCGAGAGCCAGAGTAGGGTTTGGCGGTATCCACATTTTCATACCGTCTCTGTACCATACAGGGGTATACAGTACTACTGGAAGTGCACACAAGAGGGTAAATGTCTCAACGGATCCAAAAAGTTGGACCCATTCCCAAAGTGGACCTGAGGCTTTCCCACCCGGACCCGATACGCAGAAATTATTTATTCAAATATAGAGAACTCATCTGAACAGAGCCAATGACAACTGTTACGGATACAAGTATCCTGTGTGTGTATCCTGTGTGTGTGTTTCTTTTCTCTCCTTCTCCCATCACAGGTGAAAATCATCACTCCCCAATCAGTCACCAATCCAATCATCAATCAGAAGACACACCTCCTGTTTCCTACCCAATCACAGTTCCTTTCCCTTGGTTTAAAAACCCCATCAGTTGTTTGCTCTAGAGCTCAATCTCTCTGTAAATGCCATGTCTGTAGGTCTCTGTGTTTCATTCTCTCTTTGTGTATTGACCTCTCTTTTGTTTGAGCACCTCCATAGCACTTTGTCATCACCTGTGAGTTTTGGTTATGGTGTTTGTTTGTTTGCTGGTGGGAAAAGGGGAAACCAAGACAAGTCGCCCATGGGCATACAATACCCGTAGGTAGACTTTGTTAAATACACTAGTTAGAACTGGGCGGACCACCCACTGTATTTTTGGTTAGTTAGTTAGCTGTTGTTAAAGTAGGCTAGTCTAGCTTAGGGGTGTTTTTGAATACTTATTGTTTCTTTCCTTGGGTCCAGCTCAGCCCCTTTTCCTGCTCCCCCTATTGCCGTGTGTTTTACAATAAACCCTGAGTTTGACGGTAGATTTCAGTTGTCCTGGTTATTTCGTTCACACTTTTACTTTGTCACTATTATAAATTGCATGAGTTATGTTACGGGTCTCATTACCATCCCCCCTAGACTGTCGGGCCAAAAGGGATTCGTGACAACAACCAACACCGTTCCATATAGACCTGGTCAGCTTCAGACCCGGTCCAATACGAGTGAGGAAAGCAGCAGAAAAGGCATTTGAGCTACTTTATTAACAGGAACTGATAAAGCCGAGAAAGAGGTGCTGCTCCAGCAGGCGGGGGAGGGGCCGTACTGTGAGCAAGTGACATTTTTATTTGTTTTATTTTTTTCACCTTTATTTAACCAGGTAGGCTAGTTGAGAACAAGTTCTCATTAACAACTGCGACCTGGCCAAGATAAAGAATAGCAGTGTGAACAGACAACAAAGTTACACATGGAGTAAACAATAAACAAGTCAATAACACAGTAGAAAAAAAAAGTCTATATACATTGTGTGCAAAAGGCATGAGGAGGTAGGCGAATAATAAAAATTTTGCAGATTAACACTGGAGTGATAAATGATCAGATGGTCATGTGCAGATAGAGATACTGGTGTGCAAAAGAGCAGAAAAGTAAATAAATATAAACAGTATGGGGATGAGGTAGGTAAATTGGGTGGGCTATTTACCGATGGACTATGTACAGCTGCAGCGATCGGTTAGCTGCTCAGATAGCAGATGTTTAAAGTTGGTGAGGGAGATAAAAGTCTCCAACTTCAGCGATTTTTGCAATTCGTTCCAGTCACAGGCAGCAGAGAACTGGAAGGAAAGGTGGCCAAATTAGGTGTTGACTTTAGGGATGATCAGTGAGATACACATGCTGGAGCGCGTGCTACGGGTGGGTGTTGCTATCGTGACCAGTGAACTGAGATAAGGTGGAGCTTTACCTAGCATGGACTTGTAGATGACCTGGAGCCAGTGGGTCTGGCGATGAATATGTAGCGAGGGCCAGCCGACTAGAGCATACAGGTCGCAGTGGTGGGTGGTATGAGGTGGTTTAGTAACAAAACTGATTGATTTTAGATTGGAGATGTTTGATATGAGTATGGAAGGAGAGTTTACAGTCTAGCCAGACACCTAGGTACTTATAGATGTCCACATATTCTAGGTCGGAACCATCCAGGGTGGTGATGCTAGTCGGGCGTGCGGGTGCAGGCAGCGAATGGTTGAAAAGCATGCATTTGGTTTTACTAGCGTTTAAGAGCAGTTGGAGGCCACGGAAGGAGTGCTGTATGGCATTGAAGCTTGTTTGGAGGTTAGATAGCACAGTGTCCAAGGAAGGGCCAGAAGTATACAGAATGGTGACGTCTGCGTAGAGGTGGATCAGGGAATCGCAATCATTGATTGATATACAGAGAAAAGAGTCGGCCCGAGAATGAACCCTGTGGCACCCCCATAGAGACTGCCAGAGGACCGGACAACATGCCCTCCGATTTGACACACTGAACTCTGTCTGCAAAGTAGTTGGTGAACCAGGCAAGGCATGAGGAGCAGGGAGGGAGAGACAGCAACCAAACCGACTCGCACTATAGTAGGTTATTTATCAAATATGTTTATGAAGTACCCGTCTTGACTGCATCAAACCGGGAGAAGCTAGTTAGCCTAGCTAACGTTAGCTAGGCTAACTGGCTGTAGTGCATGCACTTTCACATCCTACAGTTACAAATAACAGCTCCATTCAGCATATTAAGTAGGAGCATACATGTTGGCTGTTAGGCTATAATGACCATCCTTTTCCTTTAACTTTTAATTCCGTCTTCCATTGATTAGATCGGTCCTAATTTCAGCCACAAACAGAGGCTCTGACTGTAGCCTATTACCACTTATTATTGGCCAACAACAACAAGTTAAACGAGTGTGCCCAGATCCATCATTCTAAATGTCACTGGTTTAATCTGAAATGATTGTCACGGGTATGTGTAATTTTAACTGAGTTGTCTGAAGGGCCTGGACAGATCCGAACGTAGCTGCTGTGTGTGAGTGTCTATACTTCAAATTAATCCTCAGCTCTGGCCATCTCCCCCAATATTTGGAACCCAGGAATGATCACCCCACTCCACAAAAGTGGGAGATACATTTGAGACCTTGGGAAAATCCTCTGCATTATAATTGACAGCAAACTCATACATTTCCTCAGTGAAAACAAAGTACTGAGCGAATGTCAAATTGGCCTGTTACCAAATTACCGTATAACAGACCATGTATTTCACCCTGCACACATTAATTGACAAACAAACAAACCAAAACAAAGGCAAAGTCTTCTCATGCTTTGATGATTTCAACAAAGATTTAGACTCAAATTGCCATGTAGACAAACAAGTGCGCGGTTAGAGTTGGAAAAAACACACATTTCTTCCCACAGGGCCGTGGGGTGAGACAGGGATGCAGCTTAAGCCCCACCCTCTTCAACATATATATATATATCAACGAATTGGCGCGGGCACTAGAACAGTTTGCAGCACCCGGCCTCACCCTACTAGAATCTGAAGTCAAATGTCTACGGTTTACTGATGATCTGGTGCTTCTGTCCCCAACCAAGGAGGGCTGAAAGCAGCACCTAGATCTTCTGCCCAGAATCTGACAGACCTGGGGCCCTGACAGACCTGGGGCCCTGACAATAAATCTCAATAGGACAAAAATGGTGTTCCAAAGAAGGTCCAGTTCCCAGGACCACAAATACAAAAATTCCATCTAGACTCCATTGCCCTAGAGCACAGAAAAAACTATTACATACCTTGGCCTAAAACATCACGGCCACTCCAATACCATTGTGCTACAACTTTGGAAGTATGCTTGGGGTCATTATCCATTTGGAAGATTCATTTGCGACCAAGCTTTAACACTTTTTGGGATAGGGGCAGCATTTTCACTTTTGGATGAATAGCATGCCCAGAGCGAACTGCCTCCTACTCTGTCCCAGATGCTAATATATGCATATTATTATTAGTATGGGATAGAAAACACTCGGAAGTTTCTAAAACTGTTTGAATGATGTATGTGAGTATAACAGAACTCATATGGCAGGCGAAAACCTGAGAAAAATCGAACCAGGAAGTGGGACATCTGAGGTTTGTAGTTTTTCAAAGCTTGGCCTACCAAATACACAGTGTCTATGGAGTCAAGTTGCACTTCCTACGGCTTCCACTAGATGTCAACAGTCTTTAGAAACTTGAATGAGGATTCTACTATAAAGGAGGGGCTCATGAGACCTCTGAGTCAGTGGTCTGGCAGAGTGTCTTGGTCTCGTGACGCGCGCTCCTGACAGAGTTAGCTCTCGTTCCAGTGCATTTCTTCAGACAAAGGAATTCTCTGGTTGGAACATTATTGATGTTTCATGTTGAAAACATCCTAAAGATTGATTCCATACATCGTTTGACATGTTTCTAAAGGACTGTAATGGAACTGAGTTTTAGTCTGGACAAAGTGCCTGCGCCTCATGAAGATGGATTACTGGGCTGAACACGCTAACAACAAGTGGCTATTTGGACATAAATGATGGACTTTATGGAATAAATCAGTCATTTATTGTCGAACTGGAATTCCTGGGAGTGCCTCCTGATGAAGATTATCAAAGGTAAGTGAATATTTATGGTGTTATTTCCAGCTTCTGTTGACTCAAATGGCAGATATTCCTCTGGCTGTTTTGGGTTGAGCGCCGTTCTCAGATTATGCTTTTTCCGTCATTTTCTTTAAAAAAAAATCTGACACCACGGTTGCATTAAGGAGAAGTCTATCTTTAATTCTGCGAATAACAGTTGTATCTTTTATCAATGTTTATTATGAGTATTTCTGCAAAAATCACCGGATGTTTTGGAATCAAAACATTACTGCACGTAACGCACCAATGTAAACTGAGATTTTTTTATATAAATATGCACATTATCGAACAAAACATACATGTATTGTGTAACATGATGTCCTGAGTGTCATCTGATGAAGATCAAAGGTTAGTGATTCATTTGATCTATATTTCTGCTTTTTGTAACTCCTACTTTTGGCTGGAAAAATGGCTGTGTGTTTTTTCTGACTTGGCTATGACCTAACATTATGTGCTTTCGTGTAAAGCATTTTTGAAATCGGACACAATGGGTAGATTAACAAGATGTTTATCTTTCATTTGCTGTATTGGACTTGTTAATGTGTGAAAGTTTTATTTCAAAAAAATATTTTAGAATTCTGCTCGCTGCCTTTTCAGCGGAATGTTGTCGAGGGGTTCCGCTAGCGGAACGTCTGCCCTAGAAAGGTTAAAGAAAAATGTAACATCCTTGAATCAGTCATTAAAACCAACCTAAATCCATTAGATTACCCAATAACCAAGTGAAAAGCTCAAATCTATTAAATCAAAGGAGGCTTGTAGTCTAGACAACATCAGAAATAAAATGCTGAAAAACAGCACACCGGAGTTGCAAAATGCTGTGCTTAAATTGTTCAACATGGTTTTAACTTCTGGCTGCTTCCCTGATGTCTGGAACCAGGGGCTCATCTCCCCTGGAGATTTGTGTAGACAAATCAGACCCCAGTAATTACAGGGGAATTTGCGTAAATAGTAACTTGGGAAAGGTTTTCTGTAGCATTTTGAATTCAAGAATTCAAACCTTTCTTCAAGAAACAAATGTAATAAGTAAATGTCAAGTTGGCTTTCTCCCTAACCATCGTACTACTAACCATATATACACCTTACACACACTCATTAATAAACACGTCCACCAAAAAAAAAGAAGAGGGCAAAATCTTTGCTTGCTTTATTGACTTTAAAAAAGCATTTGATTCTATTTGGCACGAAGGGCTATTCTACAAAATTCTCCAAACTGGGCTTGGTGGTAAGGTGTATGACTTAAAGTATGTACACAAAAAACAAGTGTGCAATAAAAATCAAAAACCAAAGAACAGAATTATTTTCACAATGTCGAGGTGTGAGACAAGGCTGCAGTTTGAGTCCAAATCTTTTCAACATTTACATCAATGAATTAGCAGACATGTTGGATCATTCTCCAGCGCCAGGACTCACACCATTTGACAGAGGTAAAATACCTGCTATATGCTAATGACTTGGTACTTTATCACCAACCAAAGGTCTTCAACAGAACATTAATGTTCTAGAGCAATATTGCTATAATTGGGCCCTGGCAATAAATTTCCAAAAAACAAAAATCATGATTGTCCAAAAAAAAGAACAGTTGTCAGAAGCACAAATATAAATTCACCCTGAACAACACCATAATTGAACACACTAAAAATGACACCTACATTGGTCTGACTAGATCTGCATTGGGAAACTTTAATATGGCAGTGAATGCACTCAAAGAAAAATCCCGCAGAGCATTGTATGCAATAAAAATGAAATTATTCAAAATCAACATCCCAATTAGAATTTGAACCAAAATATTTGACAGTGTAATCCTACCAATAGCTCCTTACGGAAGTGAGGTTTGGGGGCCACTCAATAAACTGGACTTTAAAATGTGGGACAAACATCCAATTGAAGCCCTGCATGCAGAATTCTGTCTGAAAATCCTACAAGTCCAGAGAAATACACCAACTAATGCATGTAGGGCAGAATTGGGCCGTTTTCCAGTAATAATGAAAATACAGAAAAGAGCATTAAAATTTTGGCTACATCTAAATTCAAGTCCAAATTCAAGTCTGGAATTTAAAGCACTTCAAACCCAAGAGCTGAGCCCAGAAACGAGCCTTCCCAGTCAGCTGGTGTTGGATCTAACCAACCAAGCCGATACCAGCACTGCTTCAAAAGAAAGAATTCAAATAAACAAAATCATGAACCAATCAAAGGACTCATATATACAACATTGGAAAAACGAAACAAAATCCCAAAGCCGACTAAATTGCTATCTGACCCAAAACAGAGAACATGAATTGGCTGATTATCTCTACTCTGTCAGAGATACGAAGCAGAGACCGATCCTTACCAAGTACAGGCTGAGTGACCACCGATTGGCAATAGAAACCGGCAGACATAAGACATGGCTACCAAAAGAGGAGCGTGTATGTGGTCACTGCACGACAGGGGAGGGAAAGACAGATGCACTCTCTCCTTTACTGTGAGAAATATTCCTCACCAAGAGATTCATTATTCACAGAAATACATTTATTCCAAATTTGAACTTATTAAACCCAGAGGAAAAACTAAAAATATACTCATGGGCGAAGGAGCAATGGCTCCTCTTGCAGCCAAATATGTATTTGTCTGCCATAGCCTGAGGAACACTGAATAATAACATCTGCATAGTAAGCAGTAACTTGTTATTACTATTGTTATTACTGTTAATTATTATTATTATTGTTGTTTATGATTCCAAATAGTAGTGGTATGGGTGGTAATGGTAGCAGTTTAGTAATGGTGGTAGTAGTAGTGGTATGGGTGGTAATGGTAATGATAGCAGTTTAGTGATGGTGGTGGTAGTGGTATGGGTGGTAATGGTAGCAGTTTAGTGGTGGTAGTGGTATGGGTGGTAATGGTAGCAGTTTAGTGATGGTAGTAGTAGTGGTATGGGTGGTAATGGTAATGATAGCAGTTTAGTGATGGTAGTAGTAGTAGTGGTATGGGTGGTAATGATATCAGTTTAGTGATGGTAGTAGTAGTAGTGGTATGGATGGTAATGATAGCAGTTTAGTGATGGTGGTGGTAGTGGTATGGGTGGTAATGGTATGGTATGGGTGGTAATGGTAGCAGTTTAGTGATGGTAGTAGTAGTGGTATGGGTGGTAATGGTAATGATAGCAGTTTAGTGATGGTAGTAGTAGTAGTGGTATGGGTGGTAATGGTAGCAGTTTAGTGATGGTGGTGGTAGTAGTATGGGTGGTAATGGTAATGATAGCAGTTTAGTGATGGTGGTGGTGGTATGGGTGGTAATGGTAATGATAGCAGTTTAGTGGTGGTGGTGGTGGTATGGGTGGTAATGGTAATGATAGCAGTTTAGTGGTGGTGATGGTGGTAGTAGTGGTAATGATGATAGTAGTTGTAGTACTGATGTAATGGTGAAGATGACTGTTATTTAGTTATAATTTCATTTTCATAGTTATATTTTCATATTTATTACATTCTACAATTGACTGTTACCATTTATTGTTATTATTATTTTTTATACATTGTTGCTTTGGAAAAATTGACAATGTTTTTCATGCCAATAAAGCAGATTGAAATTGAATTTGAGAGAGCCGGAGAGGAGAGAGAGAGCCAGAGCGAGAGAGAGAGAGAGAGAGCCAGAGCGAGAGAGAGAGAGAGAGAGCCAGAGCGAGAGAGAGAGAGAGAGAGCCAGAGCGAGAGAGAGAGAGAGAGAGCCAGAGCGAGAGAGAGAGAGAGAGAGCCAGAGCGAGAGAGAGAGCCAGAGCGAGAGAGAGAGCCAGAGCCAGAGCGAGAGAGAGAGCCAGAGCCAGAGCGAGAGAGAGAGCCAGAGCCAGAGAGAGCCAGAGAGAGAGCCAGAGAGAGAGCCAGAGAGAGCCAGAGAGAGAGCCAGAGAGAGAGCCAGAGAGAGAGCCAGAGAGAGAGCCAGAGAGAGAGAGCCAGAGAGAGAGCCAGAGAGAGAGCCAGAGAGAGAGAGAGAGAGCCAGAGAGAGAGCCAGAGAGAGAGCCAGAGAGAGAGAGAGAGCCAGAGAGAGAGAGAGAGAGCCAGAGAGAGAGAGAGAGCCAGAGAGAGAGAGAGAGAGCCAGAGAGAGAGAGAGAGCCAGAGAGAGAGAGAGA
>NC_088419.1:70252717-70255217 GCF_034236695.1 Oncorhynchus nerka
AGAGAGCCAGAGAGAGAGAGAGAGCCAGAGAGAGAGAGAGAGCCAGAGAGACAGAGAGCCAGAGAGAGAGAGCCAGAGAGAGAGAGAGAGCCAGAGAGAGAGAGAGAGCCAGAGAGAGAGAGAGAGCCAGAGAGAGAGAGAGAGCCAGAGAGAGAGAGAGAGCCAGAGAGAGAGAGAGAGCCAGAGAGAGAGAGAGAGAGAGCCAGAGAGAGAGAGAGAGCCAGAGAGAGAGAGAGAGCCAGAGAGAGAGAGAGAGCCAGAGAGAGAGAGAGAGCCAGAGAGAGAGAGAGCCAGAGAGAGAGAGAGAGAGCCAGAGAGAGAGAGAGAGCCAGAGAGAGAGAGAGAGAGAGCCAGAGAGAGAGAGAGCAGAGAGAGAGAGAGCCAGAGAGAGAGAGAGCCAGAGAGAGAGAGAGAGCCAGAGAGAGAGAGAGAGAGAGAGAGCCAGAGAGAGAGAGAGAGCCAGAGAGCCCAGAGAGAGAGAGAGAGAGAGCCAGAGAGAGAGAGAGAGAGAGAGCCAGAGAGAGAGAGAGAGAGAGAGAGCCAGAGAGAGAGAGAGAGAGAGAGCCAGAGAGAGAGAGAGAGAGCCAGAGAGAGAGAGAGAGCCAGAGAGAGAGAGAGAGCCAGAGAGAGAGAGAGAGCCAGAGAGAGAGAGCCAGAGAGAGAGCCAGAGAGAGAGAGAGAGCCAGAGAGAGAGAGCCAGAGAGAGAGAGAGAGCCAGAGAGAGAGAGCCAGAGAGAGCCAGAGAGAGAGAGCCAGAGAGCGCCAGAGAGAGAGAGAGAGCCAGAGAGAGAGCCAGAGAGCCAGAGAGAGAGAGCCAGAGAGAGAGCCAGAGAGAGAGCCAGAGAGAGAGCCAGAGAGAGAGCAGAGAGAGAGCCAGAGAGAGAGCCAGAGAGAGAGAGAGCGCCAGAGAGCCAGAGAGAGAGCCAGAGAGAGAGAGAGAGCCAGAGAGAGAGAGAGCCAGAGAGAGAGAGAGCCAGAGAGAGAGAGAGACAGAGAGAGAGAGAGCAGAGAGAGAGAGAGCCAGAGAGAGAGAGAGCCAGAGAGAGAGAGAGCCAGAGAGAGAGAGAGCCAGAGAGAGAGAGAGCCAGAGAGAGAGAGAGCCAGAGAGAGAGAGAGCCAGAGAGAGAGAGAGCCAGAGAGAGAGAGAGCAGAGAGCCAGAGAGAGAGAGAGCCAGAGAGAGAGAGAGAGAGAGAGCCAGAGAGAGCCAGAGAGCCAGAGAGAGAGAGAGAGAGAGAGCCAGAGAGAGAGAGAGAGAGAGAGAGCCAGAGAGCGAGAGAGCCAGAGAGAGAGAGAGAGCCAGAGAGCGAGAGAGCCAGAGAGAGAGAGAGCCAGAGAGAGAGAGAGCCAGAGAGAGAGAGAGCCAGAGAGAGAGAGAGCCAGAGAGAGAGAGAGCCAGAGAGAGAGAGAGCCAGAGAGAGAGAGAGCCAGAGAGAGAGAGAGAGCCAGAGAGAGAGAGAGCCAGAGAGAGAGAGAGAGAGAGAGAGAGAGAGCCAGAGAGAGAGAGAGCCAGAGAGAGAGAGAGCCAGAGAGAGAGAGAGCCAGAGAGAGAGAGAGCCAGAGAGAGAGAGAGCCAGAGAGAGAGAGAGCCAGAGAGAGAGAGAGCCAGAGAGAGAGAGAGCCAGAGAGAGAGAGAGCCAGAGAGAGAGAGAGCAGAGAGAGAGAGAGCCAGAGAGAGAGAGAGCCAGAGAGAGAGAGAGCAGAGAGAGAGAGAGCCAGAGAGAGAGAGAGAGAGAGAGAGAGAGAGAGAGAGAGAGCCAGAGAGAGAGAGAGAGCCAGAGAGAGAGAGAGCCAGAGAGAGAGAGAGCCAGAGAGAGAGAGAGCCAGCCAGAGAGAGAGAGAGCCAGAGAGAGAGAGAGCCAGAGAGAGAGAGAGCCAGAGAGAGAGAGAGAGCCAGAGAGAGAGAGCCAGAGCCAGAGAGCCAGAGAGAGAGAGAGCCAGAGAGAGAGAGAGAGAGAGAGCCAGAGCCAGAGCCAGAGAGAGAGAGAGAGAGAGCCAGAGAGAGAGAGAGAGAGAGAGAGAGCCAGAGAGAGAGAGAGAGAGAGAGAGCCAGAGAGAGAGAGAGAGAGAGAGAGCCAGAGAGAGAGAGAGAGAGAGAGAGCCAGAGAGAGAGAGCCAGAGAGAGAGCCAGAGAGCCAGAGAGAGAGAGAGAGAGCAGAGAGAGAGCCAGAGAGAGAGCCAGAGAGAGAGCCAGAGAGAGAGAGCCAGAGAGAGAGAGAGAGCCAGAGCCAGAGAGCGAGAGAGAGAGAGCCAGAGAGAGAGAGAGAGAGAGAGCCAGAGAGAGAGAGAGAGAGAGAGAGAGAGCCAGAGCCAGAGAGAGAGAGAGAGAGAGCCAGAGAGAGAGAGAGAGAGAGAGAGCCAGAGAGAGAGAGAGAGAGAGAGAGAGAGAGAGAGAGAGAGAGAGAGAGAGAGAGAGCCAGAGAGAGAGAGAGAGAGAGCCAGAGAGAGAGAGAGAGCCAGAGAGAGCCAGAGAGAGAGCCAGAGAGAGAGAGAGCCAGAGAG